>NC_139030.1:45349126-45496626 GCF_964662115.1 Mustela nivalis
GATGGCTCAGTAATATTGCCTTGTAAAGGAGCTTTTACTACTGAAAGAGCCTGTGCCAGGGCTCCATGGAGTAGGAGTTGGGGGACTCAGATTAGATTACTGTGTTTGCATGCTTTTGTAAGTACCTGTCTAGATAGAATATGTTGTTTCTACTCATTTGTATTGCTAAAGGAAATACAGAAGTTTGAAGACTTTATCAAGTAGAAAGTCAGTAAAGGATTTTTATGGATTTTCTGCCATAAGAGTTCTTGTCTCTTGCATTTAGAATGTACCTGTCTCAATTTGCTTTACCTGTGTTCATTAAACAAGATGCTGGGTCTTTAAAAACTTGTATTAATACTTAAAAATAGTGGCCTGTAAAATCATCTGTAAGCTCTATTGACAGGGGAGAATGCATGTACTTTTGTTTGTTAACTGTAATGTAAATTCTGCTTGGGCTAAGTTTATGACCAAGTACTTTTATAATGCAAAAAACCCCCCAAAAACCAAAAAATCAAACTCTTAACTTGGAAAGTGTTAAATACATGCTGACTGAAACAAAACTTTTTGAAACAGAGCTTCTAATAGAATTAAGGTTAACTTGAAGAGTTGGTTTTCCCTGAAGACCTGAGATGGAGGGAGAAGGATTAAATGTGAGATAAGAATAAGGTTTTTATAAATTTAATGAATAAATTACCAGTTGAGGGAACCAAAACATAACACATTATGATGACACATTAATATAAGTACATTTTTTAATAAGTGACATTTTTACAAGTGAGATGAATCATTTAGAGGATTTTAAAGTAGACTTTGAGAGAGAATATCTATTGTAAAAATTTGTTGACAAATTTAGGCAAATTTTAACTAGATTACTTTATGAAAGTCCTTTTACTGTCTTTTCAATTACTTCTTCTCCAAAGTAGTTGAATGTATCTAAGACATGATATCCATTTTGAATCTTTTCTTGCAGGTTGGAAAAAAATTTCAGAAACAGTTTCAGCAGCTTAGGAAATGGGTGTGATGGGTTGTAGGTGGGGGAAGGGGAGCCCAGTTTGGTAGGCTGTCCTTGTGGCATTGTCAGTCCTTTCTTGAGTATAGGGTTTACATGGAAGTAGAATTGGTAAGAGCTTGAAGTTCCTAATTTCAGTAAGCAAAGTTCCAAAATACCTAGCACTTATTTTATGACTGAAAATAATGTGCTATTTATTGTGCTGGAATTTCTAGGATGTTAGATATATGTTGAGTTAATCATACTAAAAAAAATTCATACACGTTTTTAGGTTTTCTACCTCTTTGCGTGGCCTATTCTTCTTCAGGTGATTGAACAAAACAAACTAATCATTAACTTTAAAGGATTTCTTTTTTTAATTTTCTATGCTGTGTTGTTTGAATGAGCATTCAGTATTGACACACAGAATGCCACAAAAATTGGATTTCAGTTGAACTAATTCCATACAAAAATACTTGCAGTTTTTAGTGCAATTTATTTTTATGACATCACAGAGGATAAACTTTATGTGAGAAATGAATATCAGAGGCTAATTTAATTACCTTCAATATAGAAACTTTACCTCCTATGTTCTTATGTATTTTATATTTGATATCCTTTCATGAAAGGATAAAGGGTTATAATTGAAATTAGGGGAAAAAAGAGTAAATATAAATAAATATAAAGTAAAGATAAAATATCTCTGAGATTTTGTTGTGGATCACAATTTGAGGAATGCTAACTAAACCTAAAGTCTATTTTTATTTTAACAAAGATACAGTACTTGAAGCCCTATACAAATATTAACTCATTTATTCCTTTTAATACCTCTGTAAGAATAGGTACTATTATTATCCTCATTTTGAAATGAGGAATCCAAAGAGTAGAGGAATTATAGTATTTGCCCAAGATTATGTGGCTAGTAATGGTTAGAAATCAGATTTTATTTTATTTTTTAAATTTTTATAATGAATTTTATTTTTTATTCCTTTTTAAAATTTAAATTCAGTAAATTAACACATAATGTATTAACAGTTTTAGAGGTAGAGGTCAATGATTCATCAGTCTTATGTAATATCCAGTGCTCATTATATCCATGCCCTCCTTAATGTTCATCACCCAATTACCCCATCCCCCCGCCTCCTTCCCTACAATAATCCTCTGTTTGTTTCCTATAATTAAGAGTCTCTTACAGTTTGTCTCTCTCTCTGATTTAATCTTGTTTTATGTTTTCCTCTTTTCCACTACATCCTTTGTTTTGTTTCTTTTTTAAAGAGTTTATTTATTTATTTGACAGACAGATCACAAGTAGGCAGAGAGGCAGGAAGAGAGAGAGGAGGAAGCAGGCTCCCTGCTGAGCAGACAACCACATGTGGGGCTTGAGACCAGGACCCTGGGATCATGACCCAAGCCATAGGCAGAGGCTTTAACCCACTGAGCCACCCAGGTGTCCCCTTTGTTTTGTTTCTTAAATTCTACATATCAGTGACATCATATGATAGTTATCTTTCTCTGATTGACTTAAATACCCTCTAGTTCCATCCATGTTGTTGCAAATGGAAAGACTTCTTTTTTTTGATGGCTGCGTAGTACTTCAAGAAATCAAATTTTTAAACTCAGTTCTAATTACAAAGTCCTTACTCTGTGTTGAACTAGTCTGTTAATCTATGTTGAGAATTATCAATGCAAATAACTTTTTTTTTTGTTTTTAATCAAAAACATTTTTATTCGTCTTTGAGCTCTTGAAACTTTTTCATCTGTGGACCCACTTTGAGAAACACTTATGTAAATTCCAGAGTAGTTGCATCAAAATTTGTCAGTTCTAGATCAAGCAGTTTTTCATTTTCTTTTTTTTTTAAGATTTTATTTATTTATTTGAGAGAGAGAGCGTGCACACGCAAAAGCAGGGAGAGGAGAGGGACAGAGGAGAGGGAGAAGCAGACTCCCTGCTGTGCAGGGAGCCTGACATGGGCCTCAATCACTGGACCCCAGGATCATGATCCGAGCTGAAGGCAGATGGATGGTTAAATGAGCCACCCAGGCACCCCAGGTCAAGCATTTTTCTAATGATGCTAAATTATATAATAAAAAGGCAGTGGAATATTATTTTATAAATTACTAAAGGGTATGGGTTGACTTTATTTCGAGAAACAGATTTTTGTGGCTTGGATTCTAGGTATACATGATGCAGACTCTTAACGCTTTTCGTAACAAAGGTAACAAAACACATTTCAGAAAAGAGATAACACATTCAGGTTTACTCTCACACATTCTTCTGGTATTTTCACTTTGATTTATGAAGGGAATAAATAGACAAGTGATCAGTAACCAAGGTCCTGGCAGTATCTGTAGCAGCTTTCATTAATCTTTTAGATGGTAACTTCTTTTTGGAGGTTGTGTGGAGCTCACATGTAACAACTGACTGTGTGACTAATGTGATGTGTTCTTTGTTTATAGCAATCCTGTAGGGGAGGGAATATGCCTGTTTTAAAGATGAGAAAATGGAGGCTTAAAGAGACTAGGAAACTAGGCCATAATTTACCTAACTGATGAGCAGTAGAGCTGTGATTTGAATTCAGGTCTGCCTGAAATGATGCGGCTGGCAGTGCTTAAAAATCTACAGGTAGTTGGATAGTTATTTTTTTTGAGATATATATTCTTTTCTTTGGCCTGAGTGTCAAACTGTTTTTGAATGTTGGTCATGTGCTAAATAATCATTCTCCTACTTAATTGTTACCCACCCCCAAAGTATCTTGAATGTTTGAAATTATGCAGAAATTTTTTCTTGGATCAGCTGTGTGTGTGCGCGTGTGTGTGTGTGTGTCTGCCTGTCTGCCGCCTTTCCTTTCCTTCCTTCCTTCCTTCCTTCTTTCCTTCCTGATATATAGTTGATAAGTTGTGTTATTCTTTAGCTGACTGTTTTTCAGATTTTTTGAGTCACATAGAACATATTTTAATGGTTCATGTGATTTTGAAAAGTGGGAATTTTCAGACTAGGAACCCAGAAATGGACCCTCAACTTGTGGTCATCTAATCTTTGACAAACCGGTAAAGAATATCCAATAGAAAAAGGACAGTCTCTTCAACATGTGGTATTGGGAAAATTGAGCAGCCACATGTAGAAGAATGGACCAGTCTCTTATACCATACACAAAAATAGACTCAAAATGGATGAAAGACCTAAATGTGAGATAGGAATCCATCAAAATCCTAGAGGAGAACACAGGCAGCAACCTCTGTGACCTTGGCTGCATCAACTTCTTGCCAGACACATCTCCAAAGGCAAGGGAAACAAAAGCAAAAATGAACTGTTGGGACTTCATCAAGATAAAAAGCTTTGCACAGTAAAGGAAATAGTCAACAAAACTAAAAGGCAAACCTATGGAATGCAAGAAGATACTTGCATATGTCTTTTCAGGGAAAGGGCTAGTATCCAAGATCTATAAAGAATATATCAAACTTAACACCCCAAAACAAATAATCCAGTCAAGAAATGGGTAGAAGACATGAACCGACAGTTTTCCAAAGAATACATGGTTGTACAAATGACCAACAGACACATGAAAAAATGTTCAGTATCATTTGGCATCAGGGAAGTACAAATCAAAACCACAATGACATAGTACCTCACACTGGTCAGAATGGCTAAAATAAACAACTTGGGAAATGTCAGATGTTGGCCAGGATGCGGAAAAAGGGGAACCTCCTACACTACTGGTGGGAATGCAAGCTGGTGCAGCCACTCTGGAAAACAGTATGGAGGTTCCTCAAAAAGTTAAAAATAGAACTACCCTGGGGCGCCTGAGTAGCTCAGTCAGTTAAGTATCTGCCTTTGGCTCAGATTGTGATTCCACAGTCTTGAGATAGAGACCCATATCTGGCTCCCTATTCGGTGAGAGGGTCTGCTTCTCCCTCTGCCGCTCCTCCTCCACTCATGCTCTGTCTCTCTCTTTCTCTCTCTCAAATAAATAAATAAAATTAAAAAATAGAACTACCCTATGATCCAGCAATTGTATTACTAGGTATTTATCCAAAGGATGCAAACATAGTGATTCGAAGGGGCACATGTACCCCAGTGTTGATAGCAGCAATGTCCACAATAGCTAACTATGGAAAGAGCCCAGATGTCCATTGACAGATGAATGGATAAAGAAGATGTGGTGTTTGTATATACACACACATACATATACATACACACACACATTGGAATATCACTCAGCCATCAAAAAGCATGAAATCTTGTCATTTGCAATGGCATGGATGGAACTGGAGGGTATCTTGCTAAGCAAAATAAGTCAATCAGAAAACAACAAAAACCATGTGATTTCACTCATATGTGGAGTTTAAGAAACAAAAAGGGAAAAGGAAGAGAAAAATAAGATAAAAGCAGAGAGGGAGCCAAGCACAAGAGACTCTTAACTCTAGGAAATAAACAGGGTTGCTGGAGGGGAGCGGGGAGGGAGTGGGATAACTGGGTGATGGGCATTAAGGAGGGCACTTGATGTGTAATGAGCACTGGGTGTTACATGCAACTGATGAATCACTAAATTCTACCCCTGAAACTGATAGTACACTATGTTAACTCAATTGAATTTAAATTTTTTAAAAAGTGGGAATTTCTCCCTATTTTTGACATAATTGGCATCCATTTTGGATAAACTGCTCTGAATAACTATGATTGTTTCCTTTGCTAATGATGTAATTTTAACTGTAGAACAGAAATTCTTTCCTCTGTGAATAGTCTTTTTAAATTTCTTTTTAACTTTTGGTTTTTCTTACTGGACTTTACCATTGAGAAAGAAAAGTA
The DNA here is from genome assembly GCF_964662115.1 of Mustela nivalis. NCBI lineage: Eukaryota > Metazoa > Chordata > Mammalia > Carnivora > Mustelidae > Mustela > Mustela nivalis. Next base: position 45,354,904 of record NC_139030.1, read on the forward strand.
ACAGTTTCTGGTGTTTGAAGAAACACTAGGAATTAACATTCTAAAAGTTATTTAATGGAGCTCTTTCAGCTTTGCTGTGGAGACAAGATGACAAAGAGGACATCATTGTTTGGAAAGCATCTAAATAAGAGTCACATGTGCCACCGCTGTGGCTTGAAGACCTATCACCTTCAGAAGTCCACTGTGGCAAATGTGGCTGTCCTGCCAAGTGTAAGAGAAAGTATAACGAGTGCCAAAGTTAAAAGATGAAATACCACTGGGACCAGTCAAATGAGGCACTGGGACCAGTCAAATGAGGCACCTAAAAATTGGGTACAGCAGATTTAGGCATGGATGCCATGAAGGAACAACACCTAAGCCCAAGAGGGTGGCTGTTGCAGTATCCACTTCACCTTCAGGATTCCAGTGATTAGTCACACATAAACGTTCTGATTTATTTAATTTTTAAAAAGATTTTATTTATTTATTTATTTATTTATTTATTTATTTTTGAGAGAGAGAGAGAGAGAGAGAGCGCGCGCGGGTGTAAGAGGCGGAAGGTCTGAGGGAGAGGCGGACTCCCTGCTGAGCCGGACATGGGACTTGATCCGAGGACCCTGGGATCATGACCTGAGCCGAATGAAGGCTTAACCAACTGAGCCACCCACGCACCCAAATGGTCTAGTTTAAAAAAATAAAAAAAGTTATTTAATGGATTAACTGCTTTTGAAAATCAAATAGGTATCCATTATACTTAGTGTATACCACTTTTATGGGAAATTTTGTTATGAACATCTGTTGTAAAAAGCTAAATACTATTTATTAAAATTTTTTTTGAAACTCATCTACATTTCCTTAACAGGTTATTAATATAAGCTGAAGGAGCTTTTTAATTTTTTTAGTTCAAAAAATTTTATCTAGTTATCTGTTTATTTATTTATTTACAAGAAAGCTCTGTGCCCAGTGTGGGGCTTGAGCTCACTACCGTGAGATCACTACCCTGAGATCAAGAGTATGCTCTACCAACTGAACGAACCTCTGAAGGTGCTTTTTTAAAATTTAAAATTTATAACAAACAAAACCTAAGCCTTCATTTACTTTGGAGCAGAAATGCAAGTATATGATGTTTAGGATGTGCTTTTCAAAATGGCACCTTAGGGCGCCTGGGTGGCTCAGTGGGTTAGGCCGCTGCCTTCGGCTCAGGTCATGATCTCAGGGTCCTGGGATCGAGGCCCGCATCGGGCTCTCTGCTCAGCGGGGAGCCTGCTTCCCTCTCTCTCTCTCTGCCTGCCTCTCTGTCTACTTGTGATCTCTGTCAAAAAAAAAAAAAAAAAAAAATCCAAAATGGCACCTTAAAAATTAGTTATTGGTTAAATTATAGTAAAGATAATAACGGAAGGGAAACAAATCAGAACCATGTTAGCATAATGCAACTATTTTTTTGCATTTCAGTCTGGTATTTGAAGTGGAAAGAGTGTGGGTTTTGGAATCACAAACCTGAAAGTGACTATCAGCCCACTTTCTAGCTATATAATTGTGGAAAAGTAACACTGGGTCTTTGAACTTCATTTTCTCATGTAAAGTATAATACTACACTTAACTTATTTTGGAGTTCGCAGATCATTCTATGTCAGTGCGTATAGACTTATTTTAATGTTGCTACATTGGTTTTTTTTTTTGGTGAATATACATTTCAAATTTCAACATATTTTTTTCATTAAAAATTTTTTTTACGGTAACATATATATAAAATAAAATTTATGTTTTAGCCATCTTTAAGTGTTCAGGTCAGTGGCATATAGTACATTGACATGTTGTGCGACCATCATCAGCATCCATTTCCACAACTTTTTCCATCATCGTGAGCTGAAGCTCCATACCCATTAAATAACTTCCACTTCCTTCCTTCCCCAGTCCCTAGCAGCTACCTTTCTATTTTCTACCTCTGAATCTGACTACTCTAGGTACCTCATATAAATAGAATCATACAGTATTTGTCTTCTGTGGTTGGTCTATTTCATATTTCATTGCTGTGTCCTTGTCCACTGTATGGAAATACCAGAGTTCATTGAAGTACTTCATTGAAATAAATGTGGGCATTTATTTGTTGTCCCAGCTTCATTGAGATGCAATAGACATACAACATTGTATGAGTTTAAGGTATACAATATGAAGATTTGATACACTTATATATTTTGAAATGATTACTGCAATAAGGTTAATTAACACATCTGTCACCTCCCATAATTATCTTTTTTTTTTTATGTGGTGAGAACACTTAAGATGTACTTTTAGCCATTTCCACAGTATAGTGTTGTTAATTCTAGTCACCATGCTGTACATTAGATCTGTAGATCGTACTCATAACTCAAAAGTTTGTGCCCTTTGAATAGCATCTCTCCATTTCCCCCACCCCAGTCCTAGAAAATCCAGTCTACTCTGTTTCTCTGAGTTTAGCATTTTTAGATTCCACATAAAAACAAGAACATACTGTATTTTTCTTCCTTTGTGTGCCTTACAATTCACTTAGCATAATGTATAGGCATTTGTTATTTCTGATTTTTTTTTATTGCAGAGAATATTGCTAAGGGACATTATTTTATAGGCTTCTCTTTGGTACATGTCTGGGTACTTCTTTAAGGGATATGCCTGGAAGTGGAATTACTAAGCCAAAGGGTATATACATTTAGAACTCTAACAGATACACCCAAATTCTACCCTTCCATTCCATGGGATATTGATATTTTAAAATCTTTATTTTTTGGTAATTTTAGATAAGTTTTACATTGGAATAGATAAAATGCTTATATGATTACAAAAGAAAATTGACATCCCACCCAGGCAGTTGGTTAAGCAAATGCCTTCGGCTCAGGTCCGCTGCGCCTTCCTCACGCGCCTGGCGCTTTTTTTTTTTTTTTTTAAAGATAAGGCACTTTGTTTTTAATTCTATCCGTTTCTTCAGAATTAATCAAGGTCTGGGGTCCTCTGGTAATTGGAAGTTGTGCTGACTGCAGCTAATGGGTCGACCACGTGCTCAGGAAGGCGTCAGAGTGCCACGGTCCTGAGCAGACTCCTCGGTACCCACCTGGCATGGTGCCTCCACAGGCACAGCAAGCTGTCTTCTGGCCTCCGCTGGAGCAGAACGTGCAGCAGTGAAACATTCTGATAGTTTTGTTTTGCCTTCATAAGTAAAGGCATTTATTTGCTTCTTGTGTTATTTTTTAGAGCAAGGGTTGGAAAACTTTTCTTTAGTGGCCCAAGTAGATATTTTGTTCTCTTGCATGTTTTTCCTCTGAATTTTACATTTTACTTTAAAAATGTAAAAATTAGTGCACCTGGGTGGCTCAGTGGGTTAAACCTCTGCCTTCGGCTCAGGTCATGATCTCAGGGTCCTGGGTTCGAGGCCCGCATCGGACTCTGCTCAGCAGGAAGCTTGCTTCCTCCTCTCTCTCTCTGCCTGCCTTTCTGTCTCCTTGTGATCTCTCTGTGTCAAATAAATAAATAAATAAAAATTAAAAAAAATTATTGTTAGCACTAAGAGTCATACTAAAATAGGACTTAAGCTGGGTGCTTGGGTAGCTCAGTTGGTTAAGCAACTGCCTTCGGCTCAGGTCATGATCCCAGAATCCCAAGATCGAGTTCCTCATTGGGCTCCCCACTCCATGGGGAGTCTGCTTCTCCCTCTGAATTTCTCCCCTCTCATGCTCTCTCTCTCTTAAATAAATAAATAAAATCTTTAAAACAAAACAAAACAAAGCAATTTCTTAAAGAAAAGGATATAAGCTTTATTTATTTTTTTAATTTTTAATTTTTTATTAACATGTAATGTATTATTAGCCCCAGGGGTACAGGTCTGTGAATCACCAGATTTACACACTTCACAGCACTCACCATAGCACATACCCTCCCCAAAGGACATAAGCTTTAATTTGTTGACCTTTGTTTTAGAGTTCTTTATGCAGTACAGATACATGTGAATATATTAATTATATGTGTTGTCCATGTTGAAAATGTTTTTATCAATCTTTTCATTTGATTTCTTTTATTGCTTTTATTCTTAGAAAGTTCTTATCTTTCCCGTGATCAGGTAAATATTCACAACTGTTTTCTTCTAGTTTATTTTTCTTCTTTTTGAAATATGGATGCAGGTGCCTGGGTGGCTCAGATGGTTGGGTGTGTGCCTTTGGCTTGGGTTGTGATCCCAAGGTGCTGGGATTGGGTCCCGCATCGGGCTCCCTACTCAGTGGGGAACCTGTTTCTCCCTCTCCCTCTTCCTCTCTCTCTCTCATGAATAAATAAATAAAATCTTAAAGAAAAAAAGAAATATGGACGCATTTGTACACTTGTATACACTTATATAAGCAGCATGTAGATCAAAGTATAGAAAATTTGTGTCACTCTTCTTAGTTTCCCACTCAGGGTAATCACTATCCTGACTTCCATCATCACTGATTATGTTTGCATATTCTTTTCTTTTCTTTTCTTTTTTTTTTTTTTTTTTTAAATAGGGAGAGGAAGAGGGGGGCAGAGGGAGAGGGGCATGGAGCCCGACACAAGGCTCAATCTCATAACCCTGATATCATGACCTGAGCCAAAATAAGAGTCAGACACTAAGCCATCCAGGTGCCTCCATGTTTGCATGTTCTTGAACTTCATATAAATGTAATCGTATATTCTGTGTTCTTTTGTGCCTTCCTCCTTTCAGCATAATGCCTGTGAGATTCAGCCCTATTGTGTATTGGCATTGATAGTTTGTAATTTTGTTAAGTCAGAAATTTGCATTTTATTCACTTCAATGCTGATATGCAGGATTATGTCACTTAGTTAACAGTTGATTCTTTAGCAACTACATGTCAATACACTGAATGGATCTGAGTGGGAAGAGGTTTGGGGCAAAAAGAACAAGTAGAATTTGTAGTATTTCATGGAGGAAATAATAAGGACTAGATTTCAGAAAACTGTCAGCTGAAGAGAAAAGTAAATTTGAGAGACTTCGTGAAGAAGGGATAGGACTTAATGGTAGGCTTTTTTTTTTTTTTTTTTTACATCTCCTATTCAGGAAGTTCTCCTGATATTAGACTGTTTGACAAAGATTCAATATAGAATAGGGGAAACAGCAACCATCTTATGATAAGGAAATGCTTTTGGAATTCATACATGTAGTAACTTCTGATAACATGTTTTGTTAGGAAAATGATTAAGTTTTTCACTAGAGTTTAGTGAGTCAGTGTGACTTATTTTTATCAATTTTTAGAAGCAGTGTGACTTCCTTTTGTTAGGTGTTTAAAGCTTTGAATATGATGAGGCTATTGAGTTCACTGCATCCTTGGCTTTTCAAAGCTGACAGAAGTTTTGAAGTGGTATTTCAACAGGAAGCTAAGGCATTTGTGTGTTACCTGAAGGACAGGCAGCACTTCGGCATTATCACTGCACCTACTGTTAAGATATTTATAGACAGGTGCTTAGAGATATGAGCTTATAGGCTAGAAACAAGAGTTCTGCTTTCTGAGCTACGGACAGTTTTGTTCCCAATTTAGAAACATACAGGAGGTTCAGGTTTATAGAAATGTTAATTATAAAGGATATGATCATTTATGTTGTTGTTATGTTATGTTACGTTGTTTGATGATCTTCAGCTAAATTGGTATGTGTATGCACACATGTGTTTGCGTGATATTGGTGGTAATGGTGGACGTGCGGGATTTAGTGTCCTGTTCCTTCTGGAGTTCTCTTCTCCAGTTGCTTGTTCATTATTTTCTCTGTGTGAATTTATTTTGAACTCTCTGTGTGAACTTTAGTTCTGTTTATTATTTTGTTTTGCTGACTTCTAAAAGGAATTTTAACTGTCTTACAATAAAAGACAAATACATTAAAACAACAGGAAAGTGATGAAAGCCATTAATGAAGAATGAGAATTAAAGGGAATAGGGTGGCTGGATGGTCAGGAGCCTAGGTACACAGTAAACACATAACCCGTGCCGAATAACATACTGACATTGAGAGGAAATTTTACCGCTGAGCATTGTGGCAGCTGAGGCAAAGAGAAAAAATTATAGGTTGTCTAATTTCATATGCATCTGGTATATATCAGAAGAGATGCCCTTTCCTAGCTCTAAATTGACATTTAATGCGTCTTTGTAAAAGAGACTGTAGGCAAAGCCGTTGTGCAGTGTTTTCTCTTAGTTAGCATAAAAAGGCAGTAATCTGGAAGCAATCTTCTACCCTTCTTTATAAGGATGGATAAAAACAGAGGCCATAGAGTTAGGTTTTTTTTTTTTCCCCTTGAAGTATTTATCTTTTCTGGAGTATTTACCTGTGCTGTTACACAGCAGTACAGGTTTTAATTCCAGTTTGTACAAGGGCTAAAATGTAGGGAATCTACAGGACTATGGAATTATGATGTGTTTAAACTGCCTCTTCAGAGCATGACCAGGGTTGGCAGTTGTGACCTAGCAAGCAGGTGAATGTTAATGCTGTTAGCATGTGTCTGAACTGCTGGCAGTTTATTTTGATTTCCAGACAAAAGGATGTGATTATTAAGCACCTGGTATATGTTAGGTGCTACAGTAGATTACTTCTAATTTGTTATTCCTTTTAATCTGAACAGTTCTGCAGGATTGCTACTATCCCAGTTGTACAGATGAGGATATCAAGAGTGAAAGGTTATGTCCTCTTCCTAGAGTATGTAGTTGGTAAACTGGACATAGGACACATTTTCATTTTTTAAAGTTCTTTTTCTTTCCAGTCTTTTACCATACCACACTGCTTTCATACATTTTTAGATCTGAGTGTTTAGAATCTATATTAAACATGTTTAAGATCCATGTATTTGTATGTAAGAGAGGGAGAAGATTCAGGTGGTTGGTGTACATTGTTTTTCAGAGAATACTTAACCTGCACAGTATATAGAGCTCAAAGAGACAGGTGCTGTGCAGTAATTTTTAAAAGAATTAGGTTATGGTTTTTGTTACTTTGTTGCTCCCAGATATTTATTGAGTGCTTACTATGTGCCAGGCTGTATGCTAAGTGCTTTATGTGAGTAATTTCATTTGATTCTCAGAACAATTCAGAAATGGATACAGAGCGGTTAGGAAATTTGCCCAACCTTACACAGTTGGTAGAAGATATAGTTGGGGGTTGTATTCAGTAAGGCAAGTCTGACTCTAACATCTGCATTGTTAGCCTTTGTACCAGTTCTGACCAGTAGAAATATATTGTTAGCCATAAGCGTGGCTACATATGTAATGTAGCATTTTCTGATAGCCACATAAAAAAGATAAAAAGAGGGCCACCTGGGTGGCTCAGTGGGTTAAAGCCTCTGCCTTCGGCTCGGGTCATGGTCTCAGGGTCCTGGGATCAGGCCCCGCATTGGGCTCTCTGCTCCACGGGGAGCCTGCTTCCTCCTCTCTCTCTCTCTCTCTCTCTGCCTGCCTCTCTGACTACTTGTAATCTCTATCAAATAAATAAATAAAATCTTAAAAAAAAAAGATAAAAAGAAAAGGTGAAGTTAATATTAATGATCTATCCAAAATATTTATTTCAGGATGTGGTCAATATGAAAAATTCTTGATATACTTTTTGTGTTGTCTCTGAAATCTGGTGTGCGATTTATACTTAGAGCATATCTCCATTTGGACTAGCTACATTTCAAGTTATTAATAGCCACATGTAGATAGTGGGTACAGTATGGGAGAGCTCAGCTCTACCCTATACTCATAAGAGGAAATGAGAAAAAGATACATCGAATTGTTGATAGATTTTTGAAGAATAGAATTGGGTCAGGGGAGAGATGGGTGACTTTACTTTTTTACTTTAGACTCGCATGAGGAATTTTCTAACTTAAATACCAGGGTAAGGTATCCACAAATTATTCAAATAAGACCCTCTAGAGTTCTGTATTAAAACAATGAATATCTGGGTGGCTCAGTCGGTTAAGCATCTGACTCTTGGTTTCAGCTCAGTTCAACCCCACTTTGGACTTCCCACTCAGAGAGGAGTCAGCTTGGGGATTCTTCCCCTTTCCCTCTGCCCTCCCACTGTTTGCTCTCTTTCCCCTTCTCTAAAATAAAATAAATATATAATTAATAATATTAAAAAAACAATGAGAAGATGGCTTTGACCTAGAACGTTGTGAGTCAGGAGTTGTCAGGGATCTATTTCTATCTCTGTAAAATGTTTGATTTTTAAGCTGAGCTAATCAGTATTGTTCTGCCAGGATAGAAATTTATTCGCAGCTAACTAAATTAGTGGATTCTCTTGTTAAAGAAGTTATTTCCTTGATTATTCTCAGAGCATTATATTTGTGTAGTCTCTTCCGCCATAAAGTGATACTTGCATTTCCAAGAAGTCTTAATGGAACACATGTAGGATGTAGCATAGTGAACGGGCACGCGCGCGTGCGTGCGCGTGTGTGTGTCCGTCTGTCTGTCTGTCTTTCTGTCTGTGGTGTTGGGGGAAGGCTGTGGGGAAAGGCAGAACTGTCCTTATACATCTCTTTGTCCTAGTGATAAACGAATTTCTTTGTGTACAATTAACTCTTCCCCATTCTCCATATTTTGGGTGAGGGGTTATTATCCAACTTCTTTCTACCCTAGGAACCTCAGAGAGCCTTATCTTTGCCCTTGCCAGGTAGAGCCAGGAGTTGGCTGCTTAACCTAAGTTGGATTTGAAAAATAAAAAGATTGAGGGAACTCATTGATAATTCAGTATTTCATTTCATCTGGCTTTTCCCCCCCAAGAGTAAGAATGATGATAGGGAAAGAAACACAACCTTTTAAATATATTCTTAGCAATGTAATTATCTTTATGTTAGTTTTTTAAATATGCACGATGTAGAATCACCTAAATAGAATTCCTTTGTTAATTTGTCAAAGCAGAGGGAAACCCTTGCTAGTCGTCCCCCCGCCCACTGCTGAGATCTAATCGATAGATACCTTCTTGATACCAGAAAGTGTTCCCTTATATTAGATTGAATTACATATAATTTAGGTACAAAAACTTGTACTTTAGAAAAAATGAGCTTCATTCCATAGTACATATAAAATTGTAATTTTTTAAAAAGATTTTATTTATTTATTTGAGAGAGAGAGAGGATGCACAAGCAGGTGGTAGGGCAAAGGGAGAGGGAGAAGTACACTCTTCATTGAGCAGGGAGCCTGATGTGGGGTTTGATCCCAGGATCCTGAGATCATGATTGAGCTGACAGCAGATGCTTAACTGAGCCACCTAGGTGCCCCTAAAATTGTAATTTAATAATGTGCTTACACCCTTGCTCCCCTTATACCTTATGAGTAGACAGTTTTGGTTTTATCAGATTTCTCTCTACCTTTTGATTATAAATGGCCAAACAGATGATGTTATTTTAAAAACTATATTCATTATATTTTAAAAATTAGTTTTTTATAATTTATTATTTTTCTTTTAATATTTGTAAAATATTTTCATTTCTTTTTTTTTTTTTAAGGTTTTATTTATTTATTTGACAGAAAGAGAGAGAGCACAAGCCAGGAGAGAGGCAGGCCCCTGCTAAGCAGGGAGCGCCATGTGGGGCTTGATCCCAGCACCCTAGGATCATGACCTGAGCCAAAGGGAGCCGCTTAACCAACTGAACCACCCAGGTGCCCCAATATTTTAAAAATTTAAAATGACATGCTGGGGCCCCTGGGTGGCTCAGTGGGTTAAAGCCTCTGCCTTCGGCTTGGGTCATGATCTCAGGGTCCTGGGATCGAGCCCTGCATTGGGCTCTCTGCTCGGCGGGGAGTCTGCTTCCCCCTCTCCCTCTCTGCCTGCCTCTCTGCCTACTTGTGATCTCTGTCAAATAAATAAATAAAATATTTAAAAAATTAAAAAAAATTTAAAATGACATGCTTATCATAAACAAAATAGAAAATAAGAGTTCACAATAAAATTTCATATTTACCCTTTGTTTCCAATCTCCAGAATTACCTTTTTTTAAAAATCCAAATAAAGGATGTATGCTTATTTTCTTTTCCTGATTATATGAAGGAGTATAGTTTCTATTTGCATTTACTTTTTAACATTTATTTTCCTTAAAAAGAGGATTTCTTTAGTAAGTAGAGGATTTCATTTTTTGTAATAACCGATAATTATTTTGTTTTTGATGTCATTTCTTTTTATTTTCAAAGATCGCTGCAGTTTTATAATACGTCTGTCTCCCTGCCTTCCCCTGTAGTATAATTTTAAGTTCTTGACCAATTTCACTTCTCTCTGGGCCTTCACTTCTGTTAAACTGGGCAGACAAAATTCTTACAGAGATAGAACCAAGACTGATCCATGTACGTGATTTCTGTGCAGACGGTTAGAATTTTTGGCCAGGGAAATAAAAGCCCTTATCCTTTCTCTTTTGTTATTAATGACAGATGTGTCTTCATTCTGTTTTATATTACTGTTCCTCTGTATCTGTTTGGCTTTCTTACGTCTAAATTGCTTAGCTAAAGCTTTACCAATAAGATTCCAAAGAGGTCCTTCAGTTTTATTGTCTAGTTTGGTAAAAGGAGATGAAGGTAGCACTGATGGAAGAAATAGGTTTTAAGTTGCCTTTCTAGTTTATATGGAATTGTAGCCCTCAAGGCACTACAACTTTATTGAACTGCTAAATGAGAAGGGAAAAATGCCTTCATGTAATTGTCTTCCCCTTTTAGGTTAAGTTAGGTGTTTATATGTTTTGTAAATCACCTTTAATTACCACACACATAAATTACTGTTTTCAGGAGCACACTTCCCATCCCCCCATAAGCATATCATTTAAAAGTTTAAAATGAGTCACACATTTTTGCCTAGACACAAATTGCCAATATAAAATGGTCTTTGATTGTATCCTAATATAATGGAGTTGTTTCTTTGGGTCCTGTAATTTTCTTTTTCAGCAGTATTTATTAAATTAATCTAGTATTGGATTGCAGTAAACAATCTGACCAAAAAACATATGTTTTCTTTGTTTCTTTGGTACAAATTCAATGGGTTAAGTAATTATGCAGTGGTTCTCATCTACATATACAATGCATTCTAATAACCAACTTCTGTTTACTGTGGAAAATACTGCAGCAGTAGGAAACCGTTCCTTCTCCTTTGCATTGTAATATCATCTGAAGCCACTATTTAATCTACTAGCTATTTACAGTTTAATTGCTTGAATATATCCTCATACTCATGGTGGTCTTATATCTACTTGAGGTGCTTGAGTCATTCTCATTTTTTTCTTCAGTGTCTTTTCTGACATGCTTTGGAGATCTTGTTTCCCATTCAACCAGCTACATGGATTCTTTTAAAAACTCTTCTCTCACTAATGAGTTGAAATTACTCAGGATGTGAGGACAATGTCTAAGGTCCTGGAGAGTCTCTTGATCCTTAAACATCAATTTTTTTTTTTTTTAAAGATTTTATTTATTTATTTGACAGAGAGAGAGATCACAAGTCGGCGGAGAGTCAGGCAGAGAGAGAGAGAGAAGTAGGCTCCCGCTGAGCAAAGAGCCCGATGCGGGGCTCGATCCCAGGACACTGAGATCATGACCTGAGCCGAAGGCAGCGGCTTAATCCACTGAGCCACCCAGGCACCCCAAACATCAAATTTTTTTTTTTTTTAAAGATTTATTTATTTGACAGAGAGAAATCACAAGTAGACAGAGAGGATGCCAGAGAGAGAGAGAGAGAGAGGGAAGCAAGCTCCCTGCCGAGCAGAGAGCTCGATGCGGGACCCGATCCCAGGACCCTGAGATCATGACCTGAGCCGAAGGCAGCGGCTTAATCCACTGAGCCACCCAGGCGCCCCCCAAACATCAAATTTTGAATGACATTTTTCTTAGTTGTCAGAACACTGTCATGTTAAGTTAAAAATGTAAGTATTGAGACTGATTTGGTTTTGAAAACCAGTGCATTCATTGTTATACTCATGTGAATGAAATCAGATGAGCACTTGTGTTTTATTACAGTGAGTCTTCAATTTCCTTCTAACTTGTCCTTTGCAGAGTTTACATTGACACCCTTAAATCAGCCATTATATACCACATACAGTATTTCTACCGTGACTTACAATTTTGAGCTTAGTGGTTCGTAGTGCCACTTCCCAGCCTGGGCAGTTGAAGGAAAGGGCTTCCTCTAAGGGCCACAGGTTGTGTTGCAGCAGTGATTCCTTATAACCAGAGATTTCCTCTCCTCTTCTTTAGTAAAGTTGTGATATCCCTCACAACTCCTAGACTGGCCACGAGCCTAGAATTTTTTTGTCAAGGTCCATGATGTTTCCTTCCTGATCTATCTTCTCCTCTCACCCCAATTCTGTCTTGCTGTCCTTGCTCCCTCTGTGGGAGGGAAGAGGGAGCATTGCTTAACTGACCTGGATTTGACTGGCTCACTTCTTGCCATAGGACCTAAAGAAGATTCTACTGTATCACTAGACCTTGAGATATTTTGCACTTCACATAAGTAAGGAGGTGGGTCAGGGAAAGTGGTTTTATTCCTCTTCCCTTATATCTGAGATGACAGGGACAATTGTACCTACCTTCTGTTCAGACCAGTTGTGAAGGTCTTCTTCTCTCCCGTACCAACCAGATTGTCAGGTGGATAGAACCAAAAGTATGGATTATATGTTAATTTATAGCTTTTTTGGAATAGTGTTTTCCTCTGCTTCCCAACTAAATTTATTTTTCAAATGTTAATAAAAATGTTGTGAACGTGTAGGGGATTGCATGTATTCCATCCATGTTCTTGTATTTCTTTAAAGCAACATTAAGGAAATGTACTACAGATAATAATTTTAAATATACAACCACAGTCTAATCACCATTGTATGATTTCTTTTTTAAAGATTTTATTTATCTATTTGACAGGGAGAGAGATCACAAGTAGGCAGAGAGAGAGGGAGAGGCAGATTCTCCACTGATCAGAGAGCCCGATGTGGCTCTCTGACCATGACTTGAGCTGAAGGCAGGGGCTTAACCCACTGAGCCACCCAGGCGCCCCACCATTTTACCACTTTGGATATTGATCTGCTATTTATACATTCATGGTTGCAGTTATAGGAAAGGATTGAGTAATAGGGAAGGGAATTTCTTGAGTTAGGAGCCATGATCTCTTGGTAGATCATATTACCCCTGTTTTGGGAATGAGGAAACTGTGTCTCTGGGAGTTTAATAAACTTGTCAAAAATCCCGAGTCTGCTACACTCCTTAGAGTTTTGTAGTTAATCTCTTGAGTTAAAGTTGATGGAAATCAAGACAGGACTATAATTTGAATTTGAATTTAATCCTTCTTTGTTATAATTCCTTTCTCTCTCTCTCTCTCTCTCTTTTGTCAGCCTTTCTTTGCTAATATTATAATTCACAGATGAGAATTTAAAAGTTTGCTTCATTTAAGAAGCATCAGGAGACTGGCCTATTTTGCTTGCAAATGGAAGGTTTATACTGAGTATTTACTTAGAAGGATTATTATGTTCTATGTCTTTCTACTATGTCTTTCACTTTTCACTATGTCTTTTCACTATTCTATATCTTTTCACTAAGTGACTTGGATAATATTTTGTTAGGAAATCTAAAAAAGGAAACTGTTATTTCAGATAGTGTACTTACACCTGGTGTCTGTGAAAAGGACTACTCATTCATGTATTGTATGTCCATTTCTCTTTTGATAACTGCCCCATACCGCCTAAAGGCAGAATGGTAGCTAATGTTTACTAGACTGATGATGGTATTCTTTGACAGTTGGTGAAGGGAACCATTTTGCCCAACATTTCCCCATCATCTCCTTTCTTGATCTTTACATGACATGAATAATAACAGGTACTATTATCAGCTGCTTTATTTATTGAGGATTTGTGTGTTACAGGCAGTATCTAAAGGCTCTTTGATTACATCTGTGACCTCCTTTACATCTGACATGATTTACATGAAGTAGGCACTACTGTTCTCATCTTACATACTATTGAAACATTTAGAGAGGTTAAGTAGCTTGAGTTAGTTAAGTAGCAGTACTCAAAGTTGAATCTGAGCTCTTGTCTAAAGCCCTTCCTTTTAACTACTATCTCTCATATATTATGTGCATTTTTTAGTTAATTGACTGTAACATCCATGGTCCATGTTTTCAGTCTGTAGTCTCTTTTACCTTAAAACCTCATTACTTAAAGGCAACCTTCACATGTTTTGAACCTAAAGTAGTCATGGTAATTACTTTGATGTTCATAAGCACTACTAGGGATAGAGTTTAGAGGGAAAGAGATCATGTTCAGTCAGTGAAGTTGTAATTTTGTTTGGTTTTTAAAGATAGATATTATGTGTTGGTTTCTTTGAAGACAGTTTATGTATGATAAGGGAAATGCAGCTTCCTTTAGAAAGTAGATGCTTACTGTTAATTAGCATCAATTTATTAGTATTTTATCTGGAATTTAAAAAATTGTGTTTAAAAGTTATAGGAGCTTATTTTTACTTAGGCTTTTTCTTCCTCCTTGGGCGTGTGAGTGGGATTATATTGACGTTTTCCTAGGATAAAGTTGGCACGATAATGAGTTGGTTTATTAGCTTCCTTTATAAGTTGATAATGGTACATTTTGGATTGTTATAAATTCATAGATTTAAATACTTGTTATGTTTCAGTTCATTGCAATTCTCATCCTTACTGATAATCAAGTTGTACCATTTTTGGCAAAGGGAGCCTCTTCAATTTGGCTCCTGAACTCTGTTGATATCACATTGGTAGTCTTAGAGCTTTTTCCATCCTGCCCCAGGTCTAGAAATAGCCAAGTGTCTTTAGAACCCTGAATCCTTTTTCTAACCGTTGTTGTCTTTTTCACTCAACTATCTCTCTTTATAGCCCCTGAGAAATTCATTTTTATAAAAAAGAATGCAACTTTTCACTCCCTTCCCCCAAATGGATAAGTGGAATATTATCTTAAAAGAAGTTGAGATTAGTAATCTCGAAAGCAGCAGTTTTCAACCTTTTTGGTTTTCAGACTCTTATATATTCTTAAAATTATTAAGGCCTCCCAAAATTTATATTTATGAGGTTAATATCAATCCATACTTAACATATTAGAAATTAGAACTAAGATTAAAAAATTATTTCTTCTTCTTTTTTTTTTTTAAAGATTTTATTTATTTATTTGACAGAGAGAGATAGATCACAAATAGGCAGAGAGGCAGGCAAAGAGGGAGAGAGGAGGAAGCAGGCTCCCTGCTGAGCAGAGAGCCTGATTCGGGGCTCGATCCCAGGACCCTGAGATCATGACCTGAGCTGAAGGCAGAGGCTTAACCCACTGAGCCACCCAGGCGCCCAAAAAATTATTTCTTCTTAATGCATTTTAAAATAACTAAACCATTGTATGCTAACATATTTTGAAAAATAATTATATGTATTATAAGATTTTATTTATTTGAGAGTTGAAAAAGAGAGAGAGAGAGAGATTGAGAGAATGAGTGGGAGGAGGGGCGAAGGGAGAAGCAGGCTCCCTGCTCTGCAGGGATGTGGGACTCAGTCCCAGGATCCCAAGATTATGACCTGAGCTGAAGGCACCAGAAAAATAATTAAAATTTTTAAAGCAAAAGTTTTAAATGAGAAAAGTGGGATTGCTTTGTATTTTGCTAATCTCTTTAATATCTGGCATAGTAGAAGATAACTGGATTGTCATACTTATGAATTTAATCTTTTGCAGTATATTGTTTTTGTTAAGATACATGAAGAAAATCTGGCCTCAGATATGTGGTTAGAAAAAGGAAGAGTATTTTAATAACCTTTTCAGATAATTGTGAATATTATTATTTTTTTTTTAAAAAAGATTTTATTTATTTATTTGACAGAGAGATCACAAGCAGACAGAGAGGCAGGCGGGGGGTGGGGAGGTGGGAAGCAAGGCTCTCCGTGGAGTAGAGAGCCTGATGCGGGGCTCGATCCCAGGACCCTGAGTTCATGACCTGAGCTGAAGGCTAGAGGCGTAACGCAGCCACCCAGGTGCCCCATGAATATTATTTTTTGATAGTACATTGAAACTTGGCAAATGGAAGGTTCTTAAAAGTTAATTAGAACGTAGAATTTACAACTATAGCAGTGGGCTTTCGGTACTTGGTTACATTAAAGTCCATTGGTGTATGTTGTAGTTTGAGTGGCTCTTCAACCCATGAATGCAGTTAGTAACTTGGAAAATACTGATTCTCACTGATGATGCAGATCTTTGAAATCTTGACATATTTTCATTATACAGTATCAAAAAATCATATCTATTAATATCATCACAGATCTCAAGAAAAGTCTATAAATATTGGGAAGCTATCAAGCTCCTGGTGGCAGATACAAGTTTTCCAGAATTCTGATTTTCACTCAGGCCTGGGTTTTATCATTTACCATAAGATGGCTGCCAGATATCAAAGATTAAATAACCTCGGTTTGAATGTCAGTTGTTCTTCAAGTAGAAATCATGCTCCACAAAAAAAGTAGCTAGTAATTCTAGTGCTTTTTCTTGAACACCATTGTAGTTTGGTATGCAGCAGAAGTATTTTATTTGTACTTCTGTCTCCTTGTCCAACATATTAAAAAGATGTGTGCCCAAGGGTTGAGATTTAATAAAATCAGTAGTCTTTACTATTTCATTAGGGACATTCTTTTAAAGATTTTTATTTATTTGACAGAGGGAGACAAAGCAAGAGAGTGAACACAAGCAGGGGGAGGAGGAGAAGGAGAAGCAGGCTTCCCGTTAAGCAGGGACCCCGATGTGGGGCTCGATACCAAGACCCCGGGATCATGACCTGAGCCGAAGGCAGACGCTTAGTGCCTGAGCCACCCAGGTGCCCTTCATTAAGGACATTCTTAAGTGAAACTTGATTACTCTGTGTGTGTGTGTGTGTGTGTGTGTGTGTGTGTATGTATGTATGCGCGCTCTTGCACACGCACCCACACACAGAGCAGTGCACACGCACACACATAGCATAGTGGCTACTAGAGCAATTCGACATGACTATGTTGATTCATGCTAAGATTCTAGCAGTTTTTGGTACCATTGATTTTGTACCATGACTGCAAATGTAAACAAAATTGAGAATGGCAAATAACATTGTAGTGTTATTATGAAGTAATATTTTGACCTTGCAGACCACTGCTAGGGTCATGAACCACACTTTGAGAACCAGTGTTCTAAATTTTTTGAAAGAAGAAGAAGAAGAAGAAGAAGAAGAAGAAGAAGAAGAAGTCTTATGAATCTTCCTACTTTCTCATCTTCTGTTAATATAACCTAGATTTCTTCAAGTTCTACTGTTCCAAGTAAATGAAAATAACTTATTACTCAATTTTACCACTTTCAGGATGCCTCGGTGGCTCAGTAGGTTAAGTGTCTGCCTTCAGCTCAGGTCATGATACCAGGGTGCTGGGATGGAGCCCCGCATAGGGCTCTCTGCTCAGTGGGGAGTCTCCTTCTCCCTCTGCCTGCTGCTCCCCCGGCTTATGCTGGCAAGCTCTCTGTCAGATAAATAAATAAAATCTTTTTTAAAAAAAGTTTAGATTCTTAGATTAGGATGGTGGTAGTAGTGAGGAGTGTTACCCACTTTCTGGACACTGCCATCTGTTTCATTTTCTTGCATCAATGAGGAAACACCTCTAACACTGCAGCCTAATGAAGACCTAAAGAGCTTGGGTGTGTGTTTGCTCTTATGGGGAAATTTTTCTCCAGCACTGAATAATAGTACCCACATATCAATTAATAAGGATAGGTTTTAAAAAATACTTGAAAATATTTTAACCTAAATTACTAAATTGTAGAATACATTGATCATATGTCAACACACTGACAATATATTAATGCATTGTCTCATATAAACATTCTTAGCCTGGTATCAATCATAGTTTGTCTGTCTCAGCTCACCTTTTTAAGTCTCAGCTCACCTTTTTAAGGTTGAGAATATTCTATTTCCCTATACAAGAAATCTTCTAGCTGTTCAAGATTAAAGTAGATATTCTGGCAACATATCATAAAAATGTTTTTGAAGAATTTAAGAGCTTCATTCAGTATTTTCTTTCTATAAACCACCTGTTGTCTTATGTGCACAGTGTGTACATTTGAACAAAGTGCTCATCACTTGTCAGCCATCAGTGGCAGCATAGAGATGATTTGAGGTACTTGTGTTGCAAGAAGTTCTTTTGTATTTGTGACATCAGCTTTGTTTTATACAATTAAAGTATTACACGCTAGAATAATCTAAATTGCAACCACTAAATGGTGATGTAGTTGTTCTTGCCTTGAACTGAATTTGTTTACTGATTGTATGCTGCTCTTGACTACTGTTAAACTTGACAGTTTCATAAAAATTTCCCCCTTATTTTGGTAGCAAATCAAGGTGGTTATACTATTAAAGGTTTTCTCGATTTTAAAATTTGCCTTCAATAAATATTACATTAAGAGATAAAATGTAGAAGGCCCCACGTGTGTAGAAAATCTTTCAATTATAATATTTGATTTTCAAATGAAGTTTAATATTCCTAATATGATACATTCATGATCACTTTAATAATGTTCTAATTTTTAAATTCCCAGTTAAAAGCATTTTGTAGTCATTTTTATTCATTTTCTTCTGCTAAAAAGGAACAAAGTATAACTGTTTGATTAAGACTTAAGATTGATACTAAAATAAATATTTAGACTATTAGATAACTTCTTTTATACTTAAGGTAATATTAACTTTACACAGCAATCTGGATGCTTAGAGAACTTCACCCATGGATTCTAAGTAATCTGAATTTTTTCCCTTTGGTGTCTTATTAAATAATTCTGGTTTTAATTTATTTTAAGTAACTTAATAGCACTAATATATTGACATTATTTAAATTGACAAGTGTTTTCTTTAGATAATTTTTTTCGGTGAACAAAATTTAGAACTAATGGAATAAAATTACTCACTTAAAGCAAATTTATCTTGCTTTAATTTATCCTAAAAAGCTTTAGGAATGTCACCGTTCACTTTTTATTTTAATAATAAGTAAAAGGTATAGTACATGTAAGTGTTTTTTCCGAGGTAGCTAGTGGTATATCTCTGCAATATAATTGGCTTGCTACACTTTGACAATAGTTCATATACAGAAACTCTACATGAGCTCAGTGATTCAAAAGCAGAAAACTACTTACAAATAAGGCTTTTTTGTTCTTTTTAGAAATAGTCTGAATTTAAATGGGAACTTTATATTTGCAGGAACAAAATTTGGAGTTTCATTTTCACTGCTTAGTTGCTATGATATGAGTGATAGAATATAGTGGACATTAGTGTATAAGTAAATGATTAGATGAGTCATAAGATGGAACATCTGCCTCAGAAGGCCTCTCAGACAGCATAAGTTATGTTGCTGAAGTCTCTAATCAGTGCATCTGTCCGTGAGACTTCAGTTGGTGCAAGGATAGTTTTCTATTTTGGATTAGTTACTATATGAAGACAGCATATTAAACATTTTTTTCTCATGCATGCAACTGGAAAATTTGGGCTTGTGATATCTGAATAAAAAAATTACAGCATTTTTTTGAGCATAGTAATAATTAAGGGATAGCAATATATGTATAAACTTTTACTTTTACATGCCTTAAAATGGTTATTTATGGTAGGATTTTACATTAGAAACCCATAGATGCTTACCAGAGGAAATTTTCTTGTAAATACTGATGTTACAACTAGAAAGAAATCCAGATTGAGGCTGAAACACAGCAGGATTCAGATGGGATATTTAACTAAAACAGAAGCCTATATTTTGGGTCCCTTCTGAACTGGAACATTCCTATAGTTTTAAAATTGCTACCAGAGAGAGTGCGTGGTGGGGGGGTGGATAGGGAAGAGTAACAATAGCAGTAACCAAACCCAGCCCAAATCCTAACTAAATACAGGCATATCTCAGAGATATTGCGAACACACAGACCACTGCAATTTAAAAAAGAAAAAAATGTGTACGTATGTATGTATGTGTATATATATATATTGTGATAAATTGAGTCAAATGATTTCTGGTTTCTCAGTGCACAGAAAAGTTCTGTTTACCCTGTACTTGTAGTCTGTTAAGTGTGTAAAAGCAGTATATCTAAAAAAATAGTATACATAATTTAATTAAAAATACTTTCTTGCTAAAAAAGGAAAACCATCATTTGAACTTTCAGCATGTTTTTATTGGCGGAGGGTCTTGCCTTTGTGCTGATCAGGGTGGTGGTTAGTGAAGGTCCAGGTGGCTGTGGTTATTTCTTAAAATAACAATGAAGTTTGCTGCTTGATTGACTTTTTCTTTCACAAATGATTTCTCTGTAGCTGTTTGATAACATTTTATCCATAGTAGAACTTCTTTCGAAGAGAATCTCTCAGACCCTGCTGTTACTTTATCAACTAAGTTTATGAGGTATTCTAAATCTTTTGTTGCCATTTCAACGGTATTCACAGCATCTTTACCTGGAATAAATTCCATCTCAGGAGACCACTTTCCTTGCTCATCATTAAGAAGGAACTCTTCATCTGTTCAGGTTTTATTATGAGATTGCTGTAATTCAGTCACATCTTCAAGCTCCACTTCTAATTCTAGTTCTTCTTGCTATTTCTATCACATCTGCGGTTCTTTCCTCCACCAAAGTATTGAACCCCTCAAAGTCATCCATGAAGGTTGGAATCAACTTCTTTCAGACCTCTGTTAATGTTGACATTTTGACCTCTTCCATGAATCACAAATGTTCTTAATAGAACTTTTCCTTTGTATTCACAGCTTGGTTGATTTGGCACAGGAGGCCCAGCTTTCAGCCTGTCTTGGCTTTTGACATGCCTTCTTCCTTAAGCTTAATTATTTCTAGTTTTTGATTTAAAGTGGAAAATGTGCAACTCTTCTTTCCTTTGAACCATTATAGGGTTATTAATTGGCCTCACTCCAATATTGTTGTCTCAGGGAATGGGGAGGCCCAAGGAGGAGAGAGACCCAGGAATGGTCAGTCGATGGCGTAGTCAGAACACAGAACATTTATCAAGAATTTGCCATCTCATATAGACACAGTTCATGATGCCCCAAATTAGTTGCAGTAGTAACATCAAAGATCAGTGGTCACAGATGACCATAACAAATGTAATAATAATGAAAAAGTTTCAAGTATTGCAAGAATTACCAAAATGTGACAAAGAGACACAGATGAGTAAATGCCTTTGGAAAAATTGCACTGATAGACTTGTTCAACATGGGATTGTCTTTCAGTTTGTAAAGAGCACAGTGTCTTTGAAATACAATAAAACAAGGCACATGCAAATGTCCCCTAAAGGCGTTGGAAAAGAAAAGGCTTGTCTCTTTTCCAGCATAAAAACGATTTATCTCAACTCTGTTCTTTTACACAGGACGTTGTGCTTTCAACAAAAAATCACAAGGCATAACTAAAGGCAAGACAAAACATACTCAAGATAAAAAGCAGTCATTGGAACTAAGCTCAGATATGATACAGATGTTAGAGCTGTCTGAAAGGGAATTTAAAATAACTGCGATTAACATGTTAAATAAAGGCTAGTCTAACAGAAAAGGTGAACAACAGGCATGATCAGATGGGTAATTCCAGCAGGAGAATGGGAGAAGAGTCACGTGGGCATACTGTTAGTGAAAAACACAGTAACACATAGAGAATACCTTGAGCAGTCTCAAGGTATTCTCCACACAGCCAAGGAAAGATAGGTAAAAAAAAAATCTTTACCTTAAGATAGGTCAAATGAAATTACCCAAACTGAAACACTTAGAGAAGAAAACTTCAAAAAAATAAAATAAAAAGAATATTCAAGAGCAGTGGGAAAACATCAGAAGGTCTAACATACGCATGCCTGAAATATCAGGAGGTCAACAGAATGAGGTGAAAGAAATATTTTAAGAAATAATAATTGAGAATTTTCAAAAACTAGTGAGCCACAAAACCATAGATTTGAGAAGCTCAGAGAATGACAACTTAGATACATAACACATACACACCCATATTCAGACTGTTAAAAACAAAAGTCAATTAAAAAATGTTAAAGGCACCCAAGGAAAAAAGAAATATTTTGAAAAAGAGCAAAGAACAAAGATAGGAATTTTGTCTGTTAGCTGACTTTTCTTAAGAAACTATGGGAGCCAAAAGACAGTATAGTGACATTTTTCAAGTGCTGAATGAAGAAAAACTGTCAGCCTAGAAATAAATACTCAATGAAAATATCTTTCAAAAATGAAGGAGAAATATTTTTCCTTAGGCAAACAAAAACTAGGCATTCATTGCCAACTGACCTACTTTATTAGATTTACACAAAGACCACTTAGGGGGGAAATTAATTTTTAATTATTCTGACAGGAAGGTCAGCCAGCTTTTTATATGAAGGGCTAGAGTATAAGTATTTTAGGCTTTGAGAGCCATAAAGTCTGTTGCATTTACTCAACCCATAAAGTCTGCTGCATCTACTCAACTTTGTGATTGTAGTGTGAAATATGCAAGCGAATGAGCATCACTGTATTCCAGTAAAACTTCATTTCTAAAAACAGGTGATGGGCTAGATTTGGCTCATGGGCCCACCCTTGCTCTAAAAGATAACTGTCTGAAACAAAAATAGCAGCAATGTATTACATGTTTATGGTGTATATAAAGAGTAAAAGATGATGGCACACCTAGATGGCTCAGTGGGATAAGCGTCTATCTTCGACTCAGTTCATGATACTCAGGGTCCTGGGATCAAGTCCCTCGTGAGTCTGCTGCTCCCTCTCCCTCTCCTGCTCCCACTGCTTATGCTCTTTTGTACTCTCTTTCTCTCTCTGTCTCTCAAATAAATAAATAAAATCTTAAAAAAAAAAAAAAAGTAAAAGATGACAGCAGTAGCATGAAATGTAGAAGAGAGTAATTGGAAATACATTATTGTAATGTGTTTATACTATATTTGAAATGGTATGGTATTATTGAAGGTGGGCTCAGATTAATTAAAAATGTATCTTGTAAGCCTTTGGACAGCTACTAAAATTTTTGAAAAGTCAAATTATAAATCTATAGAGGCAATGAAATGGAATTATGAAAAAATCCTCAGCGCAAGGTAAGTAAGAGGAAGAAAGAAGCAAAGAATAGAGGGAACAAATAGAAAATAGCCAGCAAGGTAGTAAATTTTAATCCATTTATATCAATAATCCCACTAAATGTGGATGCTCTAAATCAGGGATTGGCAAATATTTCCAGCTAGTTTCATTTGTTTGTACACATTTGCTATGAACAAGAGAGTTTCTGGACATATGAGGACATCTAGAATTTAGATACTCATATATATGCCTGAGGAGGGATTCTGCTATTTCAGTTCAATGGTAATTTAGTTTCAAGAAATAATTATCATTTTAGGGGAATAAATTAACTTGGGTGTGAGTTGATAAAAGGGCATGTTATATTTCAGACTTTAAAACTACCAATCTGAGGGGTGCCTAGGTGGCTCAGTGGGTTAAAGTCTCTGCCTTTGGCTCAGATCATAATCCCAGACTCTTGGGATGGAGCCCCGCATCAGGCTCTCTGCTCGGCAGGGAGCCTGCTTCCTCCTCTCTCTCTGCCTGCCTCTCTGCCTACTTGTGATCTCTGTCAAATAAATAAATAAAATCTTTAAAAAAAAAAAAACAATCTGAGGTAAAGGAAAAAGCATTGACACTTTTCTGTCTTACAAGTTTCCTTAATCACATTGGTTCAGGAGTTACTTTTTAACGTAGGAAGTTTTCAAAATTCATTTGTGAAATAGCAGCTGCTATTGCTGTATGCATTCATCCCTAGGACTAGCTATGTTTTTTCCTTGGGAATTCTGCTGTGTGTAGTGCAGTAGAAATGCTTCTGAATTACTCTTTGGTAAATACTAATTTGCAGAAGATAAAAATCTGTGCTTAATATTGTGTTTGGTAACTACATATAAAAAATTTGAGGCAGTACTTACTGACTTGGAAGGTAAGAATTTCACATATTCAAAATAAAAGTCACCCAATTATTTCAAGAGATTTGTGGTTTTTCAGTTCCAGTTTTGTTACTCACCTATGTAGTTTTGTGCAAGCAGTAACACTAAAGCTTCTTGAGTGAAATGGAGATTATGATAGTTCCTGGTTTATAGGCTCATAGTGAGGTTTAAATGAGATATAATGTATATCAGACAGTATCACTAAATACTGAGAAATAATATGCAAATTTACATAAAAAATAATTGCACTACATCAAAACTAATGAAGTGTACTATGTGGTGACTAACAACATAATAAAAATTGCTTTGACTATGTAATTATATATGTGATTCAAAAGGAAAAATTATGTATAAAAGGATTACAGAGAAACCTTGCTTCATGTCTCTATCTACCATGTCGCCCTTACAACTCTAGTATTTACTTTTGCTAGTTTCTTTTTCCTTCTACAGGTTCTTTATACAAATACAAACAAGTACAGTTAAATGTATTTTTCTTCCCCTTTCCCAAACAAAAAGCCTACCATACACACTGTGGTGAACTTTGCTTTTTGGCATTTAAGATATTCTGGAGAGATCTCCAGAACAGTGCACAGAGATCATTTTTATTTTTTCTTCACAGATGTATTGTATTCCATTGTGTGGTTGAATTGTCGTTTATTCAGAAGGTGCTGAATTCTCGGGTTGTTTCCAGTTTTTTGCTCTGATTGTATCACGAGCTACAATTGATAATATGGCGCATATGTCATTTCATACACATTCAAGTTTATGAGAGATAGATTCTTAGAAATGGGCTCGTTGGGCTAAAGGGAAAACCTATTCATTGGTAATTATGGCAGGTGCTGCCACATTTCCTTCCTAGGGGTTTTAATTTTTGTATTGCCACCAGTAGTGTATGAGAACACTTCTCCATAACCTTGCTCACAGAATGTGTTCAGCTTACAGAGTTTTTGCATACCATCAGAAGAATTGGTATGCAAGTGTAGTTTTACTTTGCTTTTCTTGTTATTAGTAAGATTCAGCATCTTTTTATATGTCTAATAGCTTTTAATTTGATTTAATTTTTTAAAATTTAATTTAATAGTTTGTATTTTTCTGTGGATTGCCTGTTTATGTTGCTGGCCCATTTCCTATTGGGTTGTACTTTCTTTCATTTTATTTCCCTCAACAGCTAAGAATTTTAAAATATGTTGGGAATATTAGCTCAGTATTATATGAGTTGCTGATATTTTTTCCCACTTTGTCATTTGTCTTTGGCTTTGTTTATGGTATGTTTTGCTATACAAATTTTTTTTGGTAGTTGAACTAAATTGTTACCAAAAAGGTCTTCCCCAGTTCAAGGTTATAAAATAATTTGCCTGTATTTTCTTTCAGTATGTTTATGGTTCCATTCTTTATTTTTAAATCTATGAATAATTTAGAGTTTATCTTTGTATATACTGTGAGGAATGGGTCCTACTTTATTTTTACTTATTTGAGAATGGCTCTTTTGTTGTCAAATAATATTTATTAGAAGTCTTTCCTTTACTTATCTGAGATGCTCCTTCATTGTATGCTGGATTCCTATAAATGTTTGGGTCTACTTTGAGTCTTTTTTAGTCTGTTTCATCAGGGCAAGTTTATTCATTTGCTAGTGTGACATTTTTAAAATTGTTAAGACTTCATATATATTGTAATAACTGGTAGGGCTGCTCCCTTTATTTAAGAGTGTTCCTGGCTAGTCTTTTTTGTTTATTCTTCCTCTGTAAACTTATTTAATCAGCTTTCCTCATCCCAGAAAAGAGAAAACTAAAAAGGAAGGGAAAGGAAATCTTTGTTGGAATTATTGTGATGGCATTAAACTTACAAGTTAATTAACAAGAATTTACGTTCTTTCCATTTAAAAGCATGATACATTCTTTTACTTGTTTAAGTCTACTTTTGAAATGTTTAGAAATGTGCTAAAGGTCCCCTTTGTGTTGGTTTTGCACATTTCTTGTAAAATTATTTCAGGCATTTTATCTTTCGTCTGTTGACGGTATTGTAAGTTTAGTCTTTGCTTCTGTTGTATTTTCTGACTGTTGCTTGTATATTAAGAATGTTTTTTTTTTTTTTTTAAAAGATTTAGGGGTGCCTAGTTGCCTCCGTCATTAAGCATCTGCCTTTAGCTCAGATCATGATTCCAGAGTCCAGGGATCAAGCCCCACATCGGGCTCCTTGCTCAGTGGGGAGCCTCCTTCTCCTGCTGTTTTCCTGGTCATGCTTGTGTGCTCTCTCTGTCAAATAAGTAAATAAATAAAATCTTTAAAAAAAATAAAAAATAAAACAAATTTTTAAAAGATTATTTATTTTAGAGAGAAAGAGAGTAAGAGAGCATGTGTGTGAGTGGGAGAGAGAAGGAGAGAGAGAATCTTAAGTAGGCTCCACGCCCAGTGCGAAGCTCAGCTCGGGACTTGACCTCAGATCATGACCTGAGCCAAAACCAAGAGTTGGACACTCAACCAACTGAGCCACCCAGGTGCCCCTGAAATAACTTGAGATTTATAAAAAAGTTTCAAAGATAGCGCTGAGAGTTTTCATATATTCCTCACTCAGTTTCAGTTTCCCCTTATCATTTTATCATGGTACATTTGTCAGAACTAGGAAACCAACGTTCATATATTATTGTTAAGTAAACACCAGACTATTTGGATTTCATCAGTTTATCCAGTAATGTCCTTTTGCCATTCTGAGATCCAATTCAGGATACGACATTTTATCTGCTCGCCATGTTTCCTTAGTCTTCCCTGATCTCTTCTGATAACTTCTTAGTCTTTCCTTATTTTTCATGAACTTGATAGTTTTGACTGTTGAGTATTTTGTAGAATTTCCCTCTAATGGGGTTTATGTGGTGTTTTTCTCATGATTAGATTGAGGTTGAGTTTTGGAAAGAATACCACAGAGGTGGAGTGCCCTTCATATCATGGCCAGGAGAACATGCTATCTGTATTTTATATCAGTGATGGTATAAACCTTGATCACTTGGTGACAGTCGTGTTTGTCAGGTTTCTCTACTGTGAAGTTACTATTTTTTTCTTTTTCAGTTTTTCTTTTCTTTGGAAGCAAGTCAGATCTAGCCTACACTCAAAGGGCAAGGGGAAAATACCCATTTTTGAAGGCTACATTTAATCTGGTAGATATCAACCTGGATGTCCACCAGATGAAATTTGGATGCTTGAATTTTTCTGCTTTGATGCTATGGTTAGCTGACTAGTCAGCATGGAACCAGGCTGGAATTTCCTTCTTTAGCTGCACAGAGTATAGCCTACTAGTTTGGAGCAAGAGAGAAAAAAAAAATGGGATCACAGATTATACCTGTACACTTCTCCAAATGCCTCATTTTTTTCTCTTCGTCATCTTGATTTGGAAATTAAAGTTCAGTTCAGTCTCTGGAGACCTCAACATTTCTGGTAGTATTAATGGGAAGAAGATTTACTGAGTACCATTCATTGAGTCCATTTGGGGTTGGGATTGTGCTAGACCTTTTACATGAATTATGTTTAATCTTTAGAATAATACTAAGAGGAAAGTACCACTATTATTTATATTTTATGGATGAGGAACCTATGACTTAGATTTTGACTTGCCTAAGGTCATTCAACTTGTAAGTGGCAGTATCCAGATGAAAGCTATCCCCCTACCCCTTCTTTTTTTCTTTTTTTTATTGTCCTCTTATATATCACAATTCACGAGTTTTTTTTGTCTCTACATCTATGAGAGCAGACTAGTTATTAAATAGAGAGATAAGATAGCTGTTTGGTCTTCTTAACGGGTAGTATGGAGAGAGAAAGATCATTAATGGTATGTGATGTAACCAGATTTTCAGGTTAGGATATTCTTTTCCCAAACCTAGATTTTGTGCCTCGTCTTTTCCTCCCCTATTTTCTCTACCCTAGTGTATACTTCCTGAATATATGAAGAAACTCTTAAGAGACTAGATTCTTCTTGTTTCAGTACTGGCTCACTGTTGCTCAAGTTGTGGTTGGATTATCAAGTCTGACTTTGCCATTGGCTGGTTTACTGTAATGCCAGTGGCCTACTTTCTGCCAATCTGGAATCTTCATGTGCCATTACATTATAACTGATTCCTCCCTCACAACTGATGGGAATGAGATAAACACGATTTTTCCTGGAAGTAAGTTCTGTGCAGGTATTAGCAAAAATTGACCTTTTTTCCTTTTTGTTAAAGTAGTGTCCCATTTTATTAAAGAGGTGTCAGAGCTTTCTTTAGTGGTATCTTTAGAGATTTATTATAGACAATAAACAGAATGTTTAAAAAGTAAAATATGTTGTATATTTGATAGTAATAAATACAAAGAAAAATAATGTAGGAGAAGAGGTTAATAGTGTTGGGGTGGGGTTCGCAATTTTAAATACTACAAGGGGAGGCTTCCCTGAAAAGTTGACATTCGAGTAAAGAACTGATGGGAGGTGAGGAATCAAATCATGTAAATATTTGAGTACAGATACAACGGCAAGCAAGGCCCTGAGGCAGTGGGGCCATGGAGTTCTGTCATCCCATGTCCACCTGTATCATATACTGTTTCCTCTTATTTTAACAGGTGAGTTGTTTTTGCCACAGCCAGCCCCTTCACTTGCATATACAGTCTGCTTCCCTCTCTCTCATATTGGACTATGATCCTGCTGCCATGCCGTTGTTTTTTGTTTTTTCCATATCACGGTTACAGGTACAGAAAACTTCTATGGATTTGCTCTCATGATAATATAAACATGGTGTAATGAGTCCCTCCAGCTACTGTTTCATTTCTCTGTTCTTCACAACAAAACTGAAAAGATCTTGTTTATACTTTTTTTTCACATTCTTTTTTTTCTTTTTCCTTGTCCCCCGCACCTCCCCCCCGCCCCACCCACTTCAGTGAGCTTTTGCCCCTAAAAGAGCATTTAAGAATGCTCTTGTCTAGGTCACCAGTGACCTTCCTGTTGCCAAATGCCTTTTTTTTTCTTTCCATTTTTCTCTTAAGTTGAATATTAGCCAGCTATCTGTTTACTTGTTTAATATTCATTTGTCTCTGTAGTATGTAAGTTCTGTGATAGCAGACACATGGGTGCTCCTCACTGTTGAATGAGTGGGTGAGTGATGCTATAGACCTCCTTATACAGACCTTATATACACTATCGTCTACTTGCCAGATTTTTTCCCCTTAGGGTAAATTCCTAAAAGTAGAATTACTGAGTCAAAGGGTATGCATAGTTAA
The DNA here is from genome assembly GCF_964662115.1 of Mustela nivalis. Taxonomy (NCBI): domain Eukaryota; kingdom Metazoa; phylum Chordata; class Mammalia; order Carnivora; family Mustelidae; genus Mustela; species Mustela nivalis. Next base: position 45,384,023 of record NC_139030.1, read on the forward strand.
AAACATTAAAAAAAATATTTTACTTATTTGTTTTTGTGCCCGTGTGTGTGTGTGTGTGTGAGAGAGAGTGAGCCCGAGTTGGGGGGCGGTGGGCAGGCAGAAGGGGTAGACAGAAAAAGCAGACTGCCCACTGAGCAGAGAGCCTGGTGCGGGGATCATGACCTGAGCCAAAGGGAGACACTTAACTGACTGAGCCACCTAGGCACCCAAAGGGTGTGTGCACATTTTAAAGGTTTTTGTTACTTAGTAAGCCATTTCCTTAACCAAAATATACTCTTAGCATTTGTTTATGTTTAAGGCTTTGGCATTTATTATGAATACCTCTTAAATACTTTCACTATTTTAGATTTGTATCTTTTCCCAGATTGGCAGGATCAAATTATGTATGCCAAAAAATCCAGTATAACTTGCAATTTCATATTCTGTCAGGGCTAGGTAGTCTAATAGAGAAGGGTCTTCCTGAAGTTTTCTGTGCATGGAGTAGACTTCTAAGTAGACTTAGAAGATTATTGAAGCAGTATGACTGTCTTTATGAAAGAGGTTTAAGCCATTATACTGCATCCTGCTGTCTTACCTGAGGAATAACACATTTGCTAAAGGAGTTTTCCTTTAGATTGCTGCCCCAGTCAGAGGTCAAGTACTGTGGTAACTATACTTTTGCTATATTGATTGAAGAAGTAGAGCACTAACACACACACACACACACACACACACACACACACGCACACACACATTTATACTCTGAGAATATGGCTGGATTTAAAGCTCAGGATTCTGGTTTTCCTTACATGTTCCCAGTATTTTGTAGTCAAAATGAAGTCATAGCAATTGATGAGAATAAAAATGGATGCATGTGTTACAGTTGTTCTTAGTGTTATACTGAGTATAAAATTGTTCCACATAACTTATATATTATATTTAGCCTAACAAAGTTTATTTTATTATGGAATCTTTGGATCTTTTCCCCTAATTTGACAGAAATGTTTCTGCTACCGTTAATTAGCTAGTAACTGATTTTTGTGAGCTTTATTTATAGTATTTTGCTTGATTACATGTTATAAAAGGATATTAAGGTTATCCTAGGCTGCACAACTCAGTTGTTTTATGCTGGCTTATTGTTAGGAATAGATTCTTGTAAAATTGGGAGAGAAGGGAAGGTAAAAGTAAAAAAAAAAAAAAAAAAAAGAAAGAATGATATATCAAGATGTTTTCTCTTTCATTAAGGTTTCTCAGTAAATCTTTTTCTATTTCTGGTTATCATTATATGACTGGCGAGTGAAAAGTAAGTTCAGCTCTAGTCTAGAATGTTTTAGGAACATAGAGTTTTTAAGTTATAGCCATCACTACTATCTAATAATTGATGGCAAACATTTATTAAGTATCTACAATATCAGATTTAAAACTCTAAGGACCGAATTAGTAAAATACGTAATATATCTGTTCTTAAAAAGTTCACAGCCAGGGACGCCTGGGTGGCTCAGTTGGTTAAGCAGCTGCCTTCGGCTCAGGTCATGATCCCAGCGTCCTGGGATCGAGTCCCACATCGGGCTCCTTGCTCAGCAGGGATCCTGCTTCTCCTTCTGCCTCTGCCTGCCATTCTGTCTGCCTGTGCTCGCTCTCTCCCCCTCTCTCTCTCTGATGGAAAAAAAAAAAAAAAAAAAAAAAGTTCACAGCCAAATGGAGAGTTAAGATGAATGATGGAATTCATGATAATTCAGAATTATAGGTGAATATGCTGTGTATTCTAAGGGCATATGGTTTTAGAAAGTTTATTATAGTGTTGTTACATTTGACATTTATTATGAATACTTCTTAAATACTTTCACCACCAGTTGAAGTGTCTGTTCAATTTTTATATATTATCAAGCCATCTGCCATCCTGCACAATCCTTTGACAGATAATTGAGCAAAGATAATTATTTTTTTAAAGATTTTATTTATTTATTTGATAGACAGAGATCACACGTAGGCAGAGAGAGAGAGGGAAGCAGGCTCCCCGTGGGGCAGAGAGCCCAATGTGGGGTTTGACCACAGGATCCTGGGATCATAACCTGAGCCAGAGGCAGAGGCTTTAACCCACTGAGCCACCCAGGCGCCCCTGAGCAAAGATAATTACTGATAGTGAAAAAATTTTTTAAGTATTTTTAAATATTTCTAAGTTAAGACAGTTAAAAGAGCCTTGTAGGCCAGCAAATATATATATATATATTTGAATATATATATCCAAATATATATGTATTTGAATATCCAGCATTTGGACATGAAATTTGGACTATTTAGTTAACTGAACTCAGATATTATGATATAATGCTTATGCATTGGTGGCACAGTCAGTTAAGTGCCAGCTCTTGGTTTTGGCTCAGGGTCTGATCTCAGGGTCTTGGGATCGAGCCCCACATGGGGCTCCCCACTCCATGTCAAGTCTCCTTAAGACTTTCTCTCCCCATCCCCGCATTGCTCTTGCTCTCTCAAATAAATAAATAATGCTCATGTATGGCTGTTTTGAGAAGTTTCTGTATATTTAAACTTCAGTGTGTGGTACTGATAGCCAGCAATTTTTCACATTTTTTCAAACTGTAGCCATTAAATTGTACCTTGAGAATTTTTGGTTTTAGAATTTCATTAGTGAGTGTTTTGAATTTCCTTGGTTGTTTCCCCCAACCCCGACTCCTCCTCAGTAGGAATAAAATAAACTACTTGTAGTTAGATATAGAAAATGCATGAACACATGTGTATATAATTGCTCATATCTTTTTAATGTAAGCATTATCCTTGGTTTAAATTTAAATTCTAGACCTCAGATCATAAACTAAACCAATCAAAAATAAGGCAAGTAAGCCATAATGTTACGGCATCTTCCTTATTCTACTCTTCTGTACTTCCTGGTGGAAGTGGAAATTTTAAAAATAAGAGGAGATACTCCTTAGAAGGAAAGTTAATGATGTTATCTCTTAAATAATTGTTAAATTGTTTTTTTCTTTTAAAAACTTGCACTAGTTTTTAGAATTCAGGAGTTTATATAGTTGGTACAAGTTTGGAGAGCTAAGTATGCAACAGGAAATAATTTTGCCATCTTTTTTGTGATTAGATATTTAAACTAAGCATAAAGCAGATAATAAAAATATATTTATGTGTATTTGATTTAAAATATACTTATTTCATAGGCTCATATAAAGGCAAATTTGTTGTCAGATTTTATATAGCAAGTAATAACAGCTTGATTATATGAAGTGTGTTTTTGTGTCTCTTTGTCCTTAGGAAGTAGAATAAGTCTATTAAAATTTTTCATGCTCATGAGATAATTCAATTTAATCTTACTTTTTTCCAAAACACTAAGGCTTTGGGACTGGTGTTTATTTATAGTGTTCCTTTGTGGACTCATAAAATAGACATTGTTCAGTAGTTATTAACTATGTGAAGACTCTAGGTGGTCACTTTGAAAACCATGCAAACGTTGTTTTGTTTTATATTTGAGATTATGCAAAAATAATTAATATTTATGTTCTGATATTTAAAAAAATTATCATCTGCTTTAAGTTGATTTAATGATTCATAGACTATAGTTGTCTTATTTTGCCAGCGTTCAGTTTATTCTTAAAGTTGGTTGATTTCCTCACAGGGAACTGTGTTTTGATTTGGTTAGTAATTAAGAAATAGCATTTAAAACTTTTGCGTAGAACTTCTAATATGTCAGTAAATATCTGTAACAATGAAATAAATACCTCTGTGTGGTTTACATGTATAATAAATTCTGAAAATTATTTAGTGAAATTATTACACATAGTTGAATTTTTAAGAAGGGTTTAGATAAAAACTTGTTAACTGCATTTATTAGCAGTTTATAATGTACAGCTTTTTGAATGTGATTGAATTCAATATTTTGAAGAGGGAGGGTTAGTATATTTTGGAACTGAGAATTACTTGAATAGGAAAAAGTCAGTGACTTTTTGTCAGTTAAGTTTTTCTTTAAGATCTGTCTCTGAAGAATTGATATTTTCTGATTATTAATGTTGAAGCTTGCCTGAAAAAATTTAAGTGGTCCAGATACACTTGATTTTATTAAACTGACTAACTTTATCAAAAGTCCATTGCCATTTGCTTATGGTTTGGGCTTTTTCAAGTGGAGAAAGTAGTGCTCTTAAATTGTATTTATGCTGACTTTTAAGAAACATATTTGTTCCAAGCAGTCTAAGCAGCACAGAGATCCATGTCAATATTCAGAATTCATATTTTCCTTGAACAGAAGGTTGTGATAAAATGGTACATGGTGTGTTTTCATTGCCTGTTGAAAGACTTTCATGCAGTTAAAATAAGCATTTTGATGGTGGTTGAATTAAGAGTTTTTGTCAGTCTCTTCTCATCATGGATGATTAGACTAAAACGTCTGCTTGTCTTGACTTGAGATCACCACAGCTTCAGATAACATGCTTTGTGATTGAAGGTCGAAATATTTTGAATTCTAATAGGCTGCCAGATGAATTGCTTGAAATAGACTGTAAAATTTCAAGGCTTCCTTTTCCATCTGCTGTGAAAAGAACCATTGGGAATGGTTGAGCTTGATGATCATAGAATTACTGGATGGTGATTCTAAAACCCTCAAAGGGAAGTTGCTATGGAGATCTAGTTCCAAACTGTGAAATGATTCACCTTTGAAAGGCTGCAGGGTCTGAGAAGCTGAACACATCATTGTTCAGGTGGTCATTGGTTAGGAAATTGCTGGTGCCTGTGTAATCAGCACTCCTGTGGTAGTTAACGATCTAAAAAGGTTTGTTCTGAATGATGTGGGACAACAGCAATGTGCATAAGATGGCTTCTCTCAATCATGGTTTGCTCAGCCTGGTGCTTGTAAAAATACAGTGAACTAAATAGCACAGAAATGAACTGTTTCATTGAGGAAATCTTTTGAAAATAAAATTTTGCACTGATGAGTTTGACATCTAAAACAAAATGGTTCCTTTTGAAAATAAAGTTTTTGCAGAAACATGCTTTGTTTTCATCCACCCCCCCCCCTTTTGTGATAAGCTCTTTATCTCTCTATGCCCAGGGCCTTACTATGGTGAGATGGTCAGCTTTTAATATCCCAAGTTCTCTGTCAAGAGCCTCTTTGCATAGTCACAGGTTCACATGGGAATGAGTTTAGAAGAGCACCCAAATCATAGAGAATGAGTCTAGGGAAGTCCTTAAATCATTAGGAGTAGACTGTAATTAATCCCCCATAGGAAATCATTCCTTTCAAATTGTTTTTCATTATCCATTATTTGTGACAACATGTACTTTAAATAGGTATTTATAATAAATTTTCTTCTACTATTTTTGCTAAACTTTTTTTTTAATCACCTTTCATTTTTATTTCTAGAAGCCTGAGACCAGGATAATTTTGAAAATCATTTGTTGGCAAATCATTGTAAACTGTTCTTCCCACATATTAAGATTTTGAAATTTAATCTTAATTTCATAAGATCCTATAGTGTTCAGCTTCAGTAATAAGTATGAAACTGTATCAAAGATAATTTTATATATCAAGTTTCTCTGCATTTGGAATTCTCCCCAAACATTATTGAGGTATAAATTACATAGAATAAAATCACCCATTCTTAGTGTACAGTTTGATTAATTTTGTTTATTGTGCACAGTTATGTATTCACTGTCACAATCAATAAATACATGTCTTAGTCATCCGAATTGTTTTTTCATATTCTTTTGCAGGTGCTCTCCGCCCCCAACCCTTATCCTCTTAAAACCACTAATCTGTTTTCTATGATAGTTTTGTCATTTTTTCGGATTTTAGGATTATAGTATTGTGAAGTATGTAGTCTTTTGTGCTCAACTTTTTTTTTTTTTTTACCTAGCATAATGTTCTCGAAGTTTTCCATATTTATATGCTTTAATATTTTGTTCCTTCTTACTGCTGTGTAGCCTTTAGTAGTATGGATATATCACCATTTGCTTATCTACTCATTAGTTTGTTTTTCTGCTATGGACATTTGAATTTCAGGTTTCCAGGTTTTTTTTTTTTTTTTTAAGATTTATTTATTTATTTGACAGAGAGAGAGAGAGAACAAGCAGGCAGAATAGCAGGCAGAGGGAGAGGAAAAAGCAGTCTCCCCTGCTGAGCAGGGAGCCCGATGCGGGATTCAATCCCAGGACCCTGGGATCATGACCTGAGCCGAAGGCATACGCTTAACTGACTGAGCCACTTGCCCTCCAGTTTTACTGTTATGAATATTTGTGTACATGTTTTTGTGTGAGCATGTTTTTGTTTCTTTTAATACCTAGAAATGGGATTGAAGAAGCATATTCTAAGTTTGTGTTTACCTTTTAAGATATACTGCTATCTACTGTTTTCCAAAGTGGCTGTACCATTTTCATTTCTCATCAGCAGTATGTGAGTACCAATACTACATATCCTCTCCAGCACTTGTTATTGTCAGTCGCTTAAACTAAACTAGAAGGTTTCTTGTTGTGATTTTAATTTCTATTTTCTAGATGATTAGTGATGAGGATCTTTTCATGTATTTATTTGCCATTTGTTTATTTTCTTTGTTAAAGTATCTGTTCAGATTTTATATATTTTTGTTTAATTAGATTGCTTGTCTCATTTTGTGGTGAGAGCTCTTTGTATATCCTGGATGCAAGTGCTTTATCAGATATGTGTTCATGGTTCCAGTTTAGCATGGCAATGTAGGAGGACCCTGAACTAATCTCTTCCACAGACGCACTGAGCCTACAGCTACATATGGAACAATTTCCTCTTAAACCCAAAGCCTGGATGACTGAAGGCTACACATTGGGGCAAACAAGAAGGAAACCACACTGAACCGGGTAGACAGAGGATGGGACTTAATCTTGCCACAAACTCTACCCCTGGTAAAGTGACTCACAACCAGGAAGGAACTTAGAACCTGGAGCTTGTCCTGAGGAGCAAAGGGTTTGAGGCCTACATTGGGAGATACCAACTTTTAGGATCTGCACCTGAGACACATCCCCTCCCCGACTTCCTGTCCCAAACATCTAACTTTGGAAGGCCATGGGGCTTTTGTATCTGAAGACCCACATGATTGTAGCACTCTGAGAGATAGCCCTTAAAGGACCTGTGGGCTCAGATATGCCCACTGTAGGGCCCAGCTCAGAGGCAGCTGATGTCAGCCAGACTTAAATTGAAGGAGGCTTACCAGCTTACGTTAGTGTCAGCCTGGGGGCAGGCATCTCATTTAACATGCACATCTAGGAGGCTGCTGGGACACTTCAGGGATGAAGACTGGCAGGCATCATCTTTACACTCTCTTTTTGCCATATGTCAGAGTACCAGTATCTCTCAGAATGAGCTTTTATACATGTTGTATGTGCCTCAGTCTTTGAGGCTACTGCCCGGGGGCTGTATCTTAACTGCTGGCACTGGAGGCCATGGGAGTTTGTGTTTCTGGTCCCATGGGACCATCATAATTGGTGCCACCAAGAAAGGAGCCCATACCCCTATTTGATACCTTAATTTTTGTGGTTGCTGCCAGGGGACATCTTATATCATGTGCTTCTGGCAGCCAGTAGGGCTTATGTTTGGGTCCTTAGGACTGTAACCAGTGGAGAAAAACTTCTGAAATAGCTATGACCCCCAGGCCATAGCAAGAGGCAATAGATCCAGGAGCTTGATCTTTCTATAAAGGAGGCCTAGTCATCATGGCTGCAGCCTAAGGGGCCGGTTTCTAATTAGATAAGCCTCTAGGGGCTGACTGTAAGCTTTCCAGGGAACTTGGATGGTAGGTGCTATCTTCACACTTAACTTCTATCGTGTTGCAGATCACCAGTGTCTCCTGGAGGGGAGCTTTACACATGGCTGCTGCTCTCATTTTTATGTCTGATGCCCTGGTGTTCGCAGCTGCTGCTCAGGGGATTCCACTTGACTGCCTGGCTCTGGTGGCCAAGGGGGCTTTCATTTCAGGGTCCAGGTTTCCATACCCAGGGCACTGTGTCAACTGTAAACTGAGACACAACCAGTCTTTCTGTGAAGGAGGCATCTTTGCTTGTCTTAGAGTTTATCCTAGGAGCTCTTCAGAGTTGGCTCATATCTAGTGGGCTACAGAGCTATTTTCAAGGAACTTAGGCTGTGGATGCCATCTTGATGTTCTCCCTCTGCCTTGCTCTACCTCACCTGTGGCCTCCAGAAAAGAGCTTATATACTCATCTAATGCCTCAGTCTTTGTGACTGCTGCCTAAGGGCACTGCTATATCATGTGGCCAGTGGGCCTTATGCTTGCAGTTTTATAGGACTGTATAGGTGTATATATACTATTAAATACTGGTTGTTGCCTGAGAATCTCGTTTCCTAACAGCCTTAATCCAGGGGCTGAGATCTTCCCCTTAGAGACTCTGACAGGCCTTGGGATATCATTCTACTGGAAGCTATTAAAAACACAACAGGATCTTAGACAAGTTACAAAGGTTTGGGAGACAACAAAGAGCTGGGGCAGGGTTGAATGACAAGGTTCACCTCCTATATGAAGCCCCCTTTTCAACACTGGGAGAAGTGGTTGTTGATCTACTGTATAGTAACCAACACAGTAAAGTAAAATCAAGAAACAGAGGAATATGTTCCAAATGAAAAAATAAGATAAAACTACAGAAAAAACCTTAATGAAATAGAGATAGATAGTTTACCTGATAGAGTTAAAAAAAAGTGAAGATAGCTTAAGGGTCTCATGGTGGACGACATCAAATGTACTAACATTTGCATTATTGGGGTTCCAGAAAGAGAAGATGGAGTAAGGGGCAGACATTTTATTTGAAGAAGTAATGGCTGAATACTCCCCTAAATGGGGGAAGGAAAGCCATTCAGATCTAGAAATTCTGCAGAGTTCAAAGTAAGATGAAGTCATAGAAACCCACACCAACTTGCCTGTTAATAATTTGAGATAAAATGTGACACTTTTAAAGTTTCCTTGGCAGACCGTAAGAGACTCTAACCAAAGAGGACAAGCTGAGGGTGGCTGGAGGGGAGGTGTGTGGGGAATGGGCTAAATGGGGGATGGGCACTAAGGAGGGCACTTATATGAAGAACTGGGTGTTATATCTAAGTGATGAATCACTAAGTACTACTCTGGAAACTAATATTACACTATGTGCTAACTAGAATTTAAATAAAACCTTGAAACCTTAGAAAAAAAAAACCCCGCACCAAGACACATTATAATTAAAATATCAAAAACTATGTTTATTTTTGAGAGAGAGAGAGTGGGAGCAAGCAGAGGAGGAAGGGGAGAGGAAAAGGGAGTGAGAGAATCCCAAGCAGGCTCCATGCCTAGCATGGAGCCTAGTGTGGGGCTCAGTCTTACAACCCTGAGATCACGACCTGAGCTGAAATCAAGAGTTGGATGCTTAACTGACTGAGCCACCCAGGTGCCCCTAAAATGTCAAAATTTAAAGGCAAGGAGAGAATATTAAAAGCAGCAAGAGAAAAACAACAATTTACATACAAGGAAACCCCTTAAAACTGTCAGCAGCTCTTTCCAGCAGAAACTTTGCAGGCCATAGAGAATGGGATGATATATTCACAGTGCTGAAAGAAAAATAACTTCCACCCAAGTATCCACAAAGTTATCATTCAGAATTGAAGGAAAGAGAAAGAGGTTTCTAGACAAGCAAAGCTAAAGTAGTTCATCAGCACTAAGCTAACCTTAAAAGAAATGTTAAAGAGACTTCTTTAAGCTGAAAAGAAAGAGTGCTAATTAATAGCAAAATATACAAAAGAATTAATCTCACTAGAAAAGTAAATATAGGGCGCCTGGGTGGCTCAATGGGGTAAAGCCGCTGCCTTCGGCTCAGGTCATGGTCTCAGGGTCCTGGGATCGAGTCTCACATCGGGCTCTCTGCTCGGCAGGGAGCCTGCTTCTCTCTCTCTCTCTCTCTCTCTCTGCCTGCCTCTCCATCTACTTGTAATCTCTCTCTGTCAAATAAAAAAAAATAAAAGAAAAATAAATATATACTAAAGGTAGTGAATTAATCACTTAGAAAGTTAACATGAAGGTTAAAAGACAAAAGTAGTAGAAGTAACCGTGGTTAAAATAATTAAATATACAAGATAAAAAAGATGTAGACTTAAAACATGGGAGAAGAGTTAAAGTGTGCATTGGAATGGAATCAGACTTAAGTTTTTACCAACTTAAGATAGACTGTTATAAGTTGTTTTATGTAAGCCTCATAGTAACCACAAAGCAAAAAAACCCCACTATACTAAAAAAAAAAACAAAAGAGGGGTGTCTGGGTGGTGACTGTCTCTTGGTTTTGGCTTAGGACTAATCTCAGGGTTGTGAGATCAAGCCTCACATTGGGCTCTGTACTCAGCATGGAGTCTGCTTGAGTTTCTCCCTCTCTGCCCTACCCCAAACTTGTGCATGAGCTCTCTCTCTCTCTCTCTCTCAAATAAATAAAACTTAAAAAAAAAAAAAAAAAAGAGGGGTCCCTGAGTGGCTTAGTCAGTTAAGTGTCCACCTTCTGCTTAGGTCATGATTCCGGGGTGCTGGGATTGAGCCCCACATCAGGCTCTCTGCTCAGTGAGGTGTCTGCTTAAGACCTCTCCGTCTGACCCTACCTACCCCAGTCCTTGTTAACACAGTCTCTCAAATCAATAAATAAAAATCTTAAAAAAAAAAAAAAAAGATGAAAAGGAACACAAACTTACTACTGAAGAAAGCCATCAAGCTACAAAGGAAGGGAACAATAGAAAAAGAGAGTAACTGCAAAAACAGCCAGAAAACAATGAACAAAATGGCATTAAGAGCATGCCTATCAAAAATTACTTTAAATATAAATGAACTAAATTTTTCAATCAAAAAATAGAATTGTATGAATTAAAAAACAAGGCCCACTATATGCTGACTATAAGAGACTTGATTTAGATGTAAGGACTCACAGACTGAAAGTTAAGGGGTAGAAAAATATAAACCCTTCCATGGGAAATGAAAAGAAAGCTGGGGTAAGCTATACTTTATGGAATAAATGATAAAGGAGTCAGTCCAACAAGAGACTATAACATTTGTAAATATTTATATACCCAACATGGGAACACCTAAATGTATAAAGCAAATATTAACAGACCTAAAGGAGAAATAGATAGCAATACAACAATAGTAGGGGACTTTAATACCCCACTTAGATCAATGGATAGATCATCCAGACAAAATCAATAAGGAAGCATTGACTTTAAATGATATGTTAGACCAGATGGACTTACCAGATAAATACAGAATATCTATCCATAAGGGACAGAGTGTACATTTTTCTCAAGTGTGTGTAGAACATTTTCTAAGATAGATCATGTTAGGCCACAACACAAGTATTAACAAATTTAAGAGGATTGAATTCATATCAAGCATCACAATGGTATAAAACTAGAAATTACATGAAGAAAACTGGAAAATTTACAAACATGTTGAAATTAAACAACATACTACTGAACAACCTTTGAGTCAAAAAAGAAATCAGAAGAGAAATGAAAAAATACCTAAATACAAATAAAAATAGAAATGTAACATACCAAAATTTAAATTTTATTATTAAAAATAGTTAAAAGAATTAAAAGGTAGATCAGTAGCTGTGTTTATGGATGTTGATCTTGATCAGAAGGTCTTGGAGTTGAGCTGCCCACTTCCATGAAGTATCTGCTTCTGAACTTAAAAAGTCCTAAAGATTTTTGACTTGTTCACTTAGTATAATTTGACAAGTGTTGGTGATGATTCATTATTGAGGTTTTTGATTTTCCTTCTAGACAACTTAATTTCTGACCTATAATTTGTAGCAGGGACTTTTAGGCAAATGTAAGAAAACAAAATAAACTATTTGAACATAAGATTGAATAACTGGTCAAATTAATAATAATACTAGAATGAGGAAAATGGAATTTTCTGTTGAGATTAATAATACCAATCTATAAGTCTTTAGTGAGTCACTTATATTGTAATGCATTTTTATGATTATTGTTCCCAAAAGCAATCAAAATACTAAATATATTATGTGGAATAATTTTCTGAGACTATGGATGCCTTGTTTCTTTTCTCGATTGTCTTTCAGAGAGCAGAATTTTTCATTATAATGTTTGTTTCATCATTTTTTCCTCCAGTGGTTGAGTGTTTTTTGTGCCCTGTTTAAGAAATATTTATCCAGGGGCTCCTGGGTGGCTCAATGGGTTAAGGCCTCTGCCTTTGGCTCGGGTCATGATCTCAGTGTCCTGGGATTGAGCCCCCCATTGGGCTCTCTGCTCAGCGGGGAGCCTGCTCCTCCCTCTCTCTCTGCCTGCTGCTCTGTCTACTTATGACCTCTGTCTATCAAATAAATAAATAAATAAATCTTAAGGAAAAAAAAAAGAAATATTTATCCAATTCAGTGTCACCAAGATTTTATTTTATTCAGGTATAATAATTTTAGCTCTTACATGAAAGTCTGTCATTCATATCTAGTTGATTTTGTATGTGGAATGAGATAAGGGTTTGAAGTTAATTTTTTTTTTGTACAAATATCTAATTGTTCTAGAATTATTTGTTGGAAAGTGTATATTTACTCTTACTGATTAATGCAGTGCCTTGTCAAAAATCGATTGCCCAGGGGTGCCTGGGTGGCTCAGTGGGTTAAAGCCTCTGCCTTTGGCTGGGGTCATGATCCCAGGGTCCTGGGATTGAGCCCAACGTCAGGCTCTCTGCTCTGCAGGGAGCCTGCTTCCCTCTCTCTCTCTCTGCCTGCCTCTCTGCCTACTTGTGATCTCTGTCTGTCAAATAAATAAATAAAATCTTTTAAAAAAATCGATTGCTCACCTTTGAAAGTCAAGTGTAGGTCTATATCTGGACTTTGTTCTCTTCACTTTGTCTGTCTGTTCTTGAGCCAGTACCAGTCTATCTTGATTACTATAGCTTTAGTAAGTCTTAAAATCCTATACAGCACAGGTCTTCCAAATTTCTTCTTCTTCTTTTTTTTAAAGATCTTATTTATTTATTAGAAAGAGAGAGCACAAGTAGGGGGAGCAGCAGAGGAAGAGGGAGAAGTAGGCTTTCTGCTGAGCAGGGAGCCCAGTGCAGGCCTTGATACCAGGACCCCTGAGATCATGACCTGAGCTGAAGACAGCTGCTTAACTGACTGAGCCACTCAGGGGCCCTTCAAATTTGTTCTTCCTTTTCAAATTTGTTTTGGCTTTTCTAGGTTAAATTTTAAAATCAGCTTGTCACCTTCCACAAATTAAAAGGAAAAAAAAAGCCAACTGAGATTTTATTGATTTTTGATTTTGTATTGAAACTACCAGTGGAGACTACCAATTGATGAACATGGTAGATTTCTCAATTTACATAGGTGTTCGTTCAACAATATCTTGTGGATTATAGTATACAGTTTTTATACATTTTTAAAAGATTTTGTTTATTTGAGAGAGAGAGACAGAGAGAGAGAGAGAACGAGTGCAGGGACGGAGGGGAAGAAGCAGACTCCTCTGCTGAGCTGGGGGCCTGATGTAGAACTCAATCCCAGGATCCTGGGATCATGATCTGAGCCGAAGTCACCCCTGGGTCTTATACATATTAAAAAAAAAAAAATCCCAAAGTAGTTAATATTTTTCTGCTATTTTAAATGATATTATAGGTTATTTGTGTATGCCTTCTATCACCTTGAAGAAGTTCTTTTCTGTTCCTTGTTGACCAAGGGCTTTTATCCCAAATAGGTATTGAGTTTGTCAAATGCAGTTAATCAATCTATTGAAATCATCATATTTTTTTCCTTTTTTCTTGTATTAATATGGTAAATTACAGAGACTGATTTTTAGATAAGGTGTTTATATTTCCAAGATAAACTCACTTTGTTAGGGTATTGGATAATCATTTTTACATTTTGTTGGATTTTATTTGCTAAAAAAAAAATTTTTTTTTTTTAAAGATTTCATTTATTTATTTGACAGAGAGACAAAGATCACAAGTAGGCAGAGAGGCAGGCAGAGACAGAGGGGGAGGCAGGCTCCCTGCCAAGCAGAGAGTCCAATCCAGGACCCTGAGATCATGACCCGAGCCGAAGGCAGAGGCTTAACCAACTGAGCCACCCAGGCACCCCTAAAAAATATTTTTTAAGGGAGTTTTGCACCTGTGTTAAAGAAGGGTTATCAGTTCTGTGATTTTCTGGTGATCTTTGGCTGATTTGAATTTGATGGTAATATTAACCTTGTTAATTGAGTTGGAAAATATTTCCTCCTCAGTTTTCTGAGAGTTTGTGGTGGATTCGTTGTTATTTCTCCTCTGAATGCTTGATAGAATTTACCAGTAATCTATCTAAACCTGGAGTTTTCTTTTGGGAAGGTTTTTATTTATAGATTGTTTCCTTTTTTTTTTTTTTTTTAAATAAACATATATTTTTATCCCCAGGGTGACAGGTCTGTAAATCTCCAGGTTTACACACTTCACAGCACTCATCAAAGCACATACTCTCCCCAATGTCCATAACCCCACCCCCCTTCTCCCAATCCCCCTCCCCCCAGCAACCCTCTGTTTTGTGAGATTAAGAGTCACTTATGGTTTGTCTCCCTCCCTATAGATTGTTTCTTTAACTGATGCAGAGCTATTTATATTTTCTATTTCTTTTTGGTTCAGTTTTGATTAATTTGTATCTTTGGTTATTTTAGTTATTTCAGTTAGGCTGCCAAATTTATTTGCTATAGAATTGTTAATAATAGTGTCCTATTAGATGTTTAATGACTTAGGATCAGTAATAATGTCTTCTCTTGCATTCCTGATAACTGGAATGAAATGTAATTTTTATCTTTTATCTTTCCTTGAATAGTCTGTTAAGAGACTTGTCATTTTATCAATCTTGTCAAGGGACTGTTGGTTTCATTTAATTTTCTTTGTTCACTTCCTATTTTACCAGTTTCTTCTCATACCTTTATTGTTTCCTTTTTTATACCTAACTAGTTTTAATTTGCTCCCCACTTCCCTAGTTCCTTAAAGTGAAAACTCAGATTATTGATTTTAGAGCTTCTTTTCTAATGTAATCATTTAAAATGATAAATTCTCCTCTAAGTACTGCTTTAGCAGCATCCTGCAGATTTTGATATGTTTTTATTATCATTTAATATAATTCCTTTATTTCTCTTTTGATTTCTTCTTTCACCCATTAATTCTTAAGAAATATGTGTATTTCTAAATACTTGGGTTTACTTACTATTCTTAATTGTTAATGATTTTTAATTTAATTCCCTTGTGCTTAGGGATCATATTGTTTATTAGTTTAGTCTTTTTAAATGTATTGAGGCTTGGCTTTTGACACCCCCCCCCCTTTTAAAATTATTTATTTATTTGAGATGGAGAGAACATGAACAGGAGAAGGGGCAGAGGGAGAGGGAGAAGCAGACTCTCCACTGAGCAGGGGGCCCGATATGGGGATTGATCCCAGGATTCTGCGATCATGACCTGAGCCTTAGGCAGATGCTTAACTGACTGAACCACCCAGGTGCCCCTTTGACCCCTTTTATAGCCAAGTGAACTATGTGCGCTTAGAATGTTGTGTTTTTATTAGATGTAGTGTGTGTGTGTGTGTGTGTGTGTTTAAGATTTTATTTATTTGGCAAAGAGAGAGAGAGATCACAAGTAGGCAGAGAGGCAAGCGGGGGGGGGGGGGGAGAGGGGGGGGAAGCAGGCTCCCCACCGAGCAGAGTTGAGCAGAGTTCGATCCCAGAGTGCTGAGATCATGACCTGAGCCAGAGGCAGGGGCTTACCCCACTGAGCTACCCAGGCGCCCCAGAAAAAATGTTTTATATATATTATCTAAGTCAAGCTGATTGATAGCATTCTTCGTATCTTCTATGTCTTTACTGTTTTGTTTTGTCTAGTTCTATCAATTTAGTTAAGAGAAGGGTGTTAAAATCTCCAATTCTTGATTTTGGAATTGTCTGTTTTTTCTTTAATTCTGTCAGTTTTGGCTTCCTAAAATTTGAAGCTTTGTTATAAGACATATACACATGTGTGAATATTATGTCTTCCTGATGAATTTACTTTTTGTTTTGAAATTAACTTTATCTGACATTGATATAGCCACTCTAGCTATCTTGTGCTTACTGTTCTCTGTTTACTTTCAACATATCAGTATCTTTATATTTAAAAAGCATCTCTTCTAGACTGCATATATTGTATTCTATTTCATTATCAATTTGACAGCATCTGTTAAAGTGTATTGTTTAATATATTTATTGATAGGTTTAGATTTGTCTTTTTGTATTTGTATTCTATTTGTTTCTTTTGTATTTTATTCTCCTGGGCTTTTTTTTTTTTTTTCTTCTCCTGCATTTTTTGTTTATTTGAATGTTTCTTAGAATTTTATTTTTATTATCCATCTTGGGGTTGCTTTTTATTATTTATTTATTTATTTTTAAAAAGATTTTATTTATTTGACAGAGAGAGAGACACAGAGAGAGGAAACACAAGCAAGGAAAGCAGGTTTCCCGCTGAGCGGGGAGCCTGATGTGGGCCTTGATCTCAGGACCTGGGATCGTGACCTGAGCCGAAGGCAGACACTTAATGACTGAGCCACCCAGGGGCCCTTGGGGTTGTTTTTAAAGTAAACTCTACCCCCAGTGTGGTGCTTAAACTCATGACCCTGAAATCAAGAGTTGCATGCTCTACCAACTGAGCTAGGCAAGCACCATTATTTATCTTGATTTTTAACTAGATTTTTTCACCTTTTTACTGGTTGCTTTAGTGATTATAATATACACTCTTTACTTTTTGCAGATAATGTATAAGTGTCTTTAAGTTTCTTACATTTTACATACTTGATATTGTATAACTTCATGCAAAATATAAAAACCTTATAAGTTTATAAGTCTGTATTTTACCTAGTCCTTTATGCTGTAGTTTATTATAATACTCTACATATATAAACCCAACAATTTAAAAAATTGAGGTATAATACATATAAAATTAAACATTTTAAAGTGTACATCTTGGGCATCTACCTGGTTTAGTCAGTGGAACATGCGATTCTTGTTCTTGGGGTTGTGTAGGTTCAAGTCCCATGTTGAGTGGAGACATTACTTAAAAATAAAATCTTAAAAAAACATACATTTTGCTGGCATTTAGTACAGCCCTTAAACAACTTTTGCTTTAAACATGTATTTATATTATAAAAAAATGGAAAAAAAGGCCAAAAGTCTTTTGCATATATTAAAATATTCACCATTTCTGATGTTCTTTAATCCTTTCTGAAAATCTGAAATCCTGTTAGGTCCCTTAAATTTGAAATTTTCCTTTAGCATTAACTATAGGACAGGGCTGTTTGTAAGTAATTCTCTTCGTTTTCTTTCATCTGAAGATGTCTTTATTTCAGCTACATTCTTTAACATAGGGCTCAAACACACGATCCTGAAATCAAGATCTGAACTGAAATCAAGAGTCAGATGCTTAACTGACTGAGCCACCCAGGCTCCTCCTTTACAAATATTTTTGCTGAATGTAAGATTCTTGGTTGACAGGTTGTTTTGTTTTCCTTTCTGCACTTTAAAAATGTTGAATTTTCTTCTGCCTTTCTTAGTTTATGGTGAGGAGTCAGCCATTAATTGAAACCTTTTGCTGCCTTTAAGACTTACTTTTTACTTTTGATATTTATGCCATACTTCTATTGTTTCTGCCGTTGAGTATGTCTTTGAATGGATTTTTTTTTTTTAGTTTATTCTCTCGTGTTCATTGAGCTTCTTCAATCTATAAATTTTTGTCTTTCAATAAATTGGGTAAATTTTTGTTAAGACATTCTTCAGATATTTTTCTGTCCTATGTTTTTCCATGTTCTTCCTAGGACTCCAGTTACATGCATGTTGGACCATTTCATATTATCTAAAAGGTCTCTGTTCATTTTTTTGTTCAGTCTTATTTTGGGGGGTTGTTCAGACCAACTGGTTTGTATTGATTAATCTAAAAGTTAATTTATCCTTTCCTTAGTCATCTTAATTTCGCTATGTCCACACAGGTCTTTTGTTTATTTTAGGTGTTATGTTTATCAGTTCTAAGTTCCCTTCCTTCCTATAAAACCATTTGGATTTCTCATTTGCAAATGTGTATCTTTTTGTCCATTGTATGCCTATGTATTTTTTATTTATTGAAGATTTTTTAATAGGCACTTACAATACAAGTTTTCCTCATCTACTTCCAACATTTGGATCATTTTAAGTTTGGTGTCACTTGTTTTCCCTTTTTGATTTCTTTAGGTAATTTTGAATTGTATCCTAGGCATTATGAATATTAAGTTGTGATTCTGGATTTCATTGTTTTTCTCTGATATATGTTGTTTCTTTTGTATTAGTAGTCAATTGGAGTTGAACTGCAAACTCTGAGTTGGCAGCTCCAGTTTCACTTTACATATTTTGTCTTCAGCTAGTCTGTTTTGAGAGTGCCCTGCCCATGCAAGGTTCTGGCATTAGAGAGATGTCTGTACTGACTTTGGGGATTTCCTTTATTTTTTTTTTTTCCTTTTTCCTATTTCTTTGTACTCTTCTATTGCTGTAGTTTCCAGGCTTTAGTTTTTGTTTCCCCAGTCCATACAATTTATCTGCTTCTTTTTTTATTATTATTTTAAAATATTTATTTATTTATTTAATAAGTGGGCTCTACACTCAATGTGGGGCATAAATTCATGACCCTGAGAGATCAAGAATCGCATTCTCTACTGACTGAGCCAACCAGATTATCTGCTTCTTGTGCTACCTATAGCTGGCCCTAGGCTAAAACTCACTTCATCTAACTCCCCTCCTTTAAATAAGTATTTTCAACCAGTCTGTCTGTGTTTGCTCTCTAAAGCCTTTATTTTTTTTTTTTTTAAGATTTTTATTTATTTATTTGATAGAGAACACAAGCAGGGGGAGTGGCAGGCAGAAGGAGAGGGAGAAGCAGACTCCCTGCGGTCAAGGAACCTGATGCAGGACTCCATGCCAGGACCCCAGGATCATGACCTGAGTTGAAGGCAGACATTCAACTGACTGAGCCACCCAGGTGCCCCATCTAAAGCCTCTAGATAGCTGCTTTCAGGATCTTATTTTTGTTCCATAGTATAGAGTGGTAGTTGTCCAGGGAATCTTGTTATGTCATTATTGAAAATGGAAGCCTTTGGGTGAAGTTATAGACTACCCAGTAACTCAGTGGCACACCAGAACTGGAATACAAGTTTTCACACTTACACAGAAGTACTTCCTGTAATGATAGTATGGGTACTAAAGCAGTGAATTTTTCCCCCCAAATTTTCTTTAAATTCTAGTTAGTTAACATGTAATGTAATATTGGTTTTAGGAGTAGAATATTGTCACTTACATAAAATACCCAATGCTCATCACAGGTTTCCTCCTTAATACCTGTCACCCATTTAGCCCATCCCCTACCCCCCTCCCTCCGTCAACCCTCAGTTTGTTCTCTATCCTTAAGAGTCTCTTATGGTTTATTTTCCTCTCTTTTTTTCCCCCTTCCCATAGGTTCATCTGTTTTGTTTCTTAAAATGCATGTAAGATTGAAATCATATGGTATTCATCTCTCTCTGACTAACTTATTTTGCTTAGCATAATATACCCTAGCTTCATCCATGTCATTACAAGTGGCAAGATTTCATTCTTTTCAATGGCTGAGTAGTAGTCCATTATGTGTGTGTGTGTATGTGTGTGTGTATACACACATAAAATGGATGATATTCATCTGATATTCATCAGCTGTTGGACACTTGGGCTCTTTTCATAGTTTTGGCTATTGTTGATAATGTTGCTTTAAACATCGGGGTGTATATACCCTTTTGTGAATCTGTATTTTTGTATCCTTAGAGTAATTATCTAGTAGCACAATTGTTGCATCATAGGGTAGTTCTATTCTTAACTTTTCAAGGAACTTCCTATTGTTTTCCAGAATGGCTATACCAGTTTGCATTTCTGCCAACAGTGAAAGAAGTTTCCCCTTTCTCTGCATCCTTGCCAACGTCTTTTGTTTCCCGTGTTAATTTTAGCCATTCTGACCAGTGTGAGGTGGTAATCTTATTGTGGTTTTGATTCATATTTCCCTGATGGTGAGTGATATTGAGCATCCTTTCATGTGTTTGTTAGCTATCTGTATGTCTTCTTTGGGAAACATGTCTATTCATGTCTTCTGCCCATTTCTTAGGTGGACTGTTTATGTTTTGGGTGTTGAGTTTGGTTAAGATTTTTGTTTTTTGTTTTTTGTTTTTTTTGTTTGTTTGTTTTTGTTTTTGTTTTGTTTTTTTGTTTGTTTGTTTGTTTTGGCCAAACTTTTTATTTAGTATTCTGTAGTTGCTTAACACACACTTAAATGGTCTTATTGGGGGGAGGGGAAAGGGAAGGTTCTTGTAGATTCCCAAGGAAATGTCAGAAAGGCAAAATATGGCCAGCATTATCCATTTGGTTTTTTGGGTTTACTGGGTGAATAGCACTTTCCTTACATAAGCATCTGATCTCAGGTTTTTCATACTGAGAACATTTGAGATTTCAGTTTGAAGACCCTCTGAAATCCTACGAGTAGCATACCCCGACCACCCTCTAACAGCTAGCTTGTTTGTATAGGCAGAAGGATTCACCTCTCCATTTTAGATGGCTAGATGTTTGTGGAAGGTCTTAGAATTGCTTTGCCTCACTTACTGGGAAAAGTCAGATATAGGAAGTGGCCTTTATGGTTAAGTTTTTTAAAATAGATTTTGGATATTAACCCTGTCAGATATGTCATTTGGAAATATCTTCTCCCATTCCATAGGCTGCATTTTAGTGGTTTTTTTTTTTAAGATTTTATTTATTTATTTGACAGACAAAGATCACAAATAGGCAGAGAGGCAGGCAGAGAGAGAGGAGGAAGCAGGCTCCTTGCCGCTGGGATCGAAACCTGAGCAGAAGGCAGAGGCTTTAACCCACTGAGCCACCCAGGTGCCCCTGCCTTTTAGTTTTGTTGATTGTTTCTTTCACAGTGCAGAAGATTTTTACCATGATGAAGTCCCATTGGTTTATGTTTGCTTTTGTTTCCCTTGCCTCTAGAGACATGTCTAGTAAGAAGTTGCTGTGGCTGATGTTGAAGAGGTTGCTGCCTATGTTTTCCTCTGGGATTTTGATGGTTTCCTGTCTCACAGTTAGGTCTTTCATCCACTTTGAATTTATTTTTGTGTATGGTGTAAGAAAGTGGTCCAGTTTCATTTTTCTGCATGCTGCTGTCCAGTTTTCCTAACACCGTATTTTGAAGGGACTGTCTTCTTTCCATTGGATATTCTTTCCTGCTTTGTCAAAGATTAGTGGACCATAAAGAAGTGAATTTTGAACCTTAAAAAGAAGGTACTTGGCATTTATAGTTAAATTCATCTAATTACCAAAATATATTCATAATCTTGATTATGGTATTTTATCCTTAACATATTGTTATCCAATAACATATTGTCATCATCTTAGTTATTATACAACAAAATTTTCTTGAAAACAACTGATAATTATAAGGATTGTATTTCTAAAGATTCTGAATTTACTTGTGATGAGTGCTGCCTTTGGGGGTGAATTGAAAATGCAAAAGATTTAATCCAGTGTGTTAGTGACTAAACTGTAACTAGCTTGTATTTACTGATTTATAATGGGGAAATACTTTGGTTGGAGGTAGACTAAATATTTTATTGATTTCTAGGTTCTTCCCTTTTTAAAATTTACTCAAGATTCTTTAAGGCATGATTGTTGCTACCTTTTAATGTGAGTTAATCTTTAACTTACAATTATTATGACAGTACTATAAAGAAAGACATAGTAAGTGATTTTTTAAAAAGATTTTATTTATTTATTTGACAGAGAGAGAGATCACAAGGAGGCAGAGAGGCAGCAGAGAGGAGGAAACAGGCTCCTTGCTGAGCAGAGAGCCCAATGCAGGGATCCATCCCAGGACCCTGAGATCATGACCTGAGTTGAAGGCAGAGGCTTAACCCACTGAGCCACCTAGGCGCCCCTATTAAGTGAATTCTTAACTAAATATTCAAAATAGGAGAAGGGAAGGGAACTTTAAAATATTTTTCCCTTGGGGCGCCTGGGTGGCTCAGTTGGTTGAGCGACTGCCTTTGGCTCAGGTCACGATCCCAGACTTCCAGGATCGAGTCCCGCATCGGGCTCCCAGCTCTTTGGGGAGTCTGCTTCTCCCTCTGACCTTCTCCTCTCTCATGCTCTCTCTCACTCATTCTCTCTCAAATAAATAAATAAAATCTTTAAAAAAAATTTTTTTTCCCTTAAATAAGGTCCAAGTTAATAATATCTTTTAGCAGGCCTTAATTAAGGGCCATAAATTAGAATTAGTAGGTGGATAAATCAGTGGTACAAGAAGAAGGATGTTTTATCACATCTTTATGCCCCATTATTTTAAAGATAATACTGGTGATTATTACTAACAGAAATTTTGTAGTGGACTGTATTATTACCGAACAGATTTTTTCACATATTTAAAATTACATACCTGGAGATACTTACTTAGCAAAATGATAAAGGACCACTGTTGCATTCTGCAGTAGTAGCAATAAAAACAGCTCTCCTTTTGGGGACCAGAACCCTGTTCAAGTAAACTGTTTTGTTTCTTTCTTTCTTCCTTCCTTCCTTCCTTTTTTTTTTTTTTTAATTTTTCTAATTCATATTCAGGTCATATTTCTTAGGTATGTGAACTGGAACTGCCACCCCCACAGCTGGGTTCCTGTCAGAGCTTCCTAGTGTTCTGTTGTATCTGTATGCTCGTAACTGATAAAGTAATAATAGCTGCCTTCAGCCTACCTAGGAAACCGCTTCTCAAAACTTTGTTTTATCTTCTCTATAGGAGGCAAATTCAGGTTTTGTTTGTTTGTTTGTTTGAGAAAAAGAGTGAGAGATGGAGGAGTGGCCAGGAGAGCAGAGGGAAAGGCAGAGAAAGGCTAAGCATGGATCCCCATGTGGGCTTCTACTGGTGGCTCAGTCATGGCTCAATCTCTTAGCCCTGAGATCCTGACTTGAGCTGAAATACAGAGTTGGACGCTTAGCCACCCAGAAACCCCTTCAGATTCTACTTCAAAGTACATTGACTTATTTTTAGTGTGAGAATTGAAATTTCCAAAGTTGGGTCAAAAGTGAAATGTTAATCAGGTACATAAAAAACTTAACCAGGTATTACATTCTGGTAAGTACTAAGAGGTGACATATGAGCTATGAGAGATAAATTATTCGTTAGACAATGAAAAAAGAAAAGGTACATTCTTTGTATCTTATAAAATGCACTTCGTTTTCTCTGTTACCAAAATTATTTAATTTGTTAAGCTGATCTAACTTCTTTGATAGTTAATACTCTTGCATATGATGAGTAAGGACTTAAGCATTTAAATGTTTTATGTTTAAGGAAGAAATAGAAGTTGAACTCGATAGACTTTGTTTTGATAAACGGAAACAAGAATTTCCTTGGCGTGGACTCTCCAGAAAAGGATATAGCACCAACAGTTGTTCTCTACCTTTTTGGTATCAGAGATATTATGTTGTACATTTTTTTTTTCAGCAGATAGTATCTCTGGAGATAAAAAAAAAGCTAGGAGTCAGAAAGATTGTTGTTAGCTACAAGACCTGAGACAAGTTAATGGCAGAACCTGTAATTTCTGAGCAATGATTGTTGGCCTGAACATACCCTTTCCATGACACCTTATACTAGTTGCATGCATTAATTCATAAATATGGAATAATAGATACTCATTATTACAGTGTTTTACTTATGTTGGGAAGCACAAAGTCTGAATTTTTATATTTCCAGTTATAATAAAATCCCACTTCAAAATGGCTTTAAGATAACCTATCCGCTTCCACTATTTAGCAGGTAAGATAAATGGCTTCAGGCAGTATGTTAACCATTACTTACACTGCTCCTTAGGACTTAATTCCTTTCCATCTCTACCTTCTGCCTTGACCAATTAATTCTAAGGCTGGTTACTCTCAGGATTTTAAGATGGTGTCCAGTATCTCACTAGACATGTGGTTTCTAGTTCACGTCAGGGCAAAAAGAGTGACTTTGGCCTGGCCTTTCAATAATAAGTTTTGGCATTTACTCCACTTGGACATGGTTAGGTCATATGCCTAATCCTTGGCCAGTCACTGTGGGCAGATGGAATCATCTTAGGTGAAACCAATCAAACTCTTAAGAAGTAATGGCAGGGTGGGTCTAGAAGAGGTGTAGATAGATGTTGGGAGTTGATGACAAATCTGTGCATTCCAGATTCCAAACTTGAACGTTGTTATTTGCAGTTCTTTTAATTTGGAGAGAGGAGAAAATGCCTGTTCAGTTTCAAGTTTAAAACTTTCCAGGTATTAATTTACTTTGATTCTTGACTGGCAAACATCATCTTTTTTTTCAGGTAATACCTCATAATACTAGTTTAAACATTCCATTATTATGAGCTAAAGAAGTGTAATTCTGATGAAATTTCATTACTAGAGTTGTAATAAAAATGTTTCCTCTTCATTAATTATGTAGTGAAGTTTATTGTTCGCGAAAATGAAACTAATATATTACTTTGTGGGATCTCCAAACAAAAAGCAGAATGGTCCATAGTGCTCC
This sequence comes from Mustela nivalis, assembly GCF_964662115.1. Taxonomy (NCBI): domain Eukaryota; kingdom Metazoa; phylum Chordata; class Mammalia; order Carnivora; family Mustelidae; genus Mustela; species Mustela nivalis. Next base: position 45,408,586 of record NC_139030.1, read on the forward strand.
GTATTGTTTAGTGCAAATTTTAAGCTTGTCTGTATGAAAACAAAACAAAACAAGGCTTAATATAAATTCAAAACTGTATTAAATGCCATGTTTTAAAAGTTATATTTTGTTTATTTTTACACAGTCTTCTTTTGGTTGACTTGTATGCAAATGAATGAAGGAATTGTGTTCAAATGAAAATTTTTCTCTTTTTTAGGTTCATTCTTCTGTTTCTAGATTTAAATTTTTGGTTCGCTTTCTAGGCCCCCATACTTTTGCTTAGAGATAATGATTTACTTTATGTTATTGCTGTAATCTGCCATCAACTTCTGTTGCTCTTTTTAAGAAATGCTTCTTTTCTTTTTTTACTTCATTCTGTTTTTACTACCACTTCTTAGTTCAGGTTCTTATGCTTTGTAACTGACTTATAGTAAACAAATTCTTGCTGGGCCTTTTTGTGGTCAGTATGACCCTGGGATCACCTGTGTTAGATACATTTTGTTTAAAGTGCAGAATCCTAACCTGCACTCTAGTAATCCAGAATCAAGGGGACGCTGTTAATCACGTGTATCCTAGGAGATGTTAAAAAATCACCATTTTAGTCTCTCCTTTTTCTAGTTTCTTCTTTTAAGAGTAGTGGTTTCTAGCCATTCTTATGGCCCATAGTGACTGTGTCCAAGAATTTGAGTTCTCATACCATGGAGGAAAAAAACGTTTAATATTCACAAAGCAGAGAATAATTGTCTGCATTTTGTTAAAATTTCCTCCACTTAAGTTTTATTAACATTGCAATATTATTTAGAAGTATATATTATGGCTCTAGTTTTAAAATATACATGAATAAAAATTTACCAGTAGTTGAATATTAAGTTTTTTATTATGCTAACTCTGAAACACAAAGATACTGAATATTACAAGGATACAAATGCTAAGTTAGAAGCACTGTCTTCATAGTCTCATATGAGGTTATGAAGAGGGGAGAACCTTGGGTCTAGGGATATTGCTGATATTCTAGAGATCCACATCTTTGACATATCACTTTTAATTGTATTACAGTCATTGAGAAGTAAGATGTATTACTGTTTGTGAGTGACTGCAATTGATTATGTTACTGCCTCTTGTAAAACATTTATGCCCTCCTGGGAATTCCATTTTCTGCCTACTAAAGGCCCTGCATTGTCAAGCTTCAGTATGTTTTTTATTGCTCTCCTCCCTGTTCTTAAATTTTCTTCAAACACATTTGTTCTTTGTGCTTTGAATGTACCTTACACATTTTGCTTTGTCTTTGCTATGCCTCTGGCTGAGTTTTATTCTCTAAGGTTCATATCCTCTTTGATCCTCTTTCCCAACCCATTTTGCTCTTTCATTCTTTGAGCTCAGGAGCTCTTTTTATGTAGTAGGTACCATTTCATGCAGCCATGATTGAATTATATATGCTTGTCTTATTTCTCCAGCTGGACTGAAAGCTCCTTGAAGGTGTAGGCCATGTTCTCTAATTTTATATCTCCCAGCATACCTAAGTATGCTTTGTGCATAGCAGTCAAATAAGAGGATGTCAGTTTCATTGCTAGAAATTTTTTTCCGGCTTTCAAGTAAACTCATCTAAATTGTGGTCTGGTAAATTTTTTATACTACTCTGCTTGTTTGCCTAAGAAAACATGCAAGGTGCAAAAGAATGTATTTTATTGTCTTTATCCAGACTGTGGATGAAACAGTAAGGTTTTAGATAAATGAAAGTAGTATTTTTGTATAATGCTTTATATTTATTTCTAGGCCTCTGTATAATTTTTTCTGTGCGTTACACATGCAGATTTATGTTGACATATATATTAATATGCTTATAGATATAATACATTTAGGTTTATATTTTTAATTTGCTTTTATTACTATAGCTTCAGTGTTACATTATTTCCAGCACTAATACTTTTATTCAGGGTTAAAAGTTAGCTAGCAGAATAATATATGATAATATGTATAGATTGTGTTTGACATAGTTGGATGAATTTTTATAGGTAAAAATTTATATGACGGAAAGGAAATCTCATTTAAGAAATGAACCGCACTATTTAAAATAGAAACCTGAGATGTTTTTCACATTGCAGCTGAGTTAAACAAATAATCTTTCCAACATTACTAAGAAGTACATGTAGTTAAAAATACATTTATACATATTATTTTTAAAAACCTAGTTAACTTTAAAATATGTAAGTTTTCTTGTCGTTTAGGGTTCTGTGAAGCTGATCATCAAGAGGGTTGCAAATCATTGGTGGTTTCTATTTTCAGATTTCCACATCCCGGAGTAATTTGCTTTAATTTCACCCAATTTAACCTATACTTCACACCATCACCATTCAGCTTTAATAGCTATGTTCTATGCATAAGAAAAGCAGATAAATGTCCACAATTAGGCTGCAAATGATTACAACTAGTTAGGGCTTTATGAAGACAAAACTTAAAGGACTATGGCGCCAAACAAAGCCACAAAAGACGGCTGAAAATGCTGTCTCGAGAAGTCAAGTCTACCATGGCATTTGATTTATCACTTTTTTAGTTGATTTGACTTATTTTTAATATATTGGCAGGTGTGCTGACTCTGAGAAATATTCAGCTTTAGAGAATATTAGATTTTTGTTAATGTATTTTAGTTTTTAATTTATTTGCTTCCTGAATTTCAGGATAGATAAGCCAGATTGAATCCTGTTTAAAAAAATTACTCAGATAACATTTTTTACAAATTAAACATGGTTGGTTTGAAATATACTAGCATTTCTATACCTTGTCAGTGCATTTGTGAAAATAAAGACTTTTCTGAAATGTTTATGTGTATGTTTAGTGGTCCTATCAGACATTTAATGGAAGTATAATTTTATAATTCTGTATACAATTCATTTCTAGATGGGTCTTAGTATGCAAAATATGTTCCTATAGAGTATTAGTTATGTAATATAGGTGCTCATATATAAAAGATCTAGAAATTGTTTTAGTCCTGTTTATGTGTGTGTATGTTTTCCTTCCTATATGTAAATTCTTGTTGATGGTTTGTGCACAGCATTTCATGTATAAGAAACTTGGTAGTGTTTTTTTTTTAAACCTAACTATTCATTTTACTATAAAAGCATGTCTTCTTCCTGCAGAATAAGATCTATCCTTTTTATTAATGTATCTCTGTATTTAACAAAGTTTAAATCTCAGTTTAAAGAATGGATCTCTTCTCTCAAGAATTTTCAGTCAAAATTTTGACACATTATTTTTTTCTTTTTAGTGAAGAAAATTCAAGGTTTTAGTTTAGTGTTTAGATTTTAGTCTTTAGTCCTCTTAAATATTCTCTTAAATTGTACATAGGAGTAGCAGTACTGATGGATATTAGTTTCTTTTTATAGTTTGCACATGGGATTATTCTTATAACTGAAATACTCCCATTTTAGAAATATAGTGTCTACTGTTTTATTTATTATGTGAGAGGTAATGTGTATTTATATAAAATATGTACCTCTTCTAGGTAATCCTATTTTCTTAAATAATCAAATAGTTAAATAATGTCTCTAGTTTATTGCTGCTTAGAAGCCAAAATAAATGTAAATTAAAACCCCAGGCAACTTGGGGTTTTTACAACATATGCATATATTCATACAGTTGCTAACTTTAAAAATAATGCTCAGGAATTAATAGCATGTTACCTTTATAAAACCAACGTATATGGGAAAGCATACTGAAACATTTTTAATGTATCTTTATTTTAAAGAAAGTAGTCAGCCCTCTATCCTATGAAGTAGACCAGTATAGCCATGGCAAGACAATACAGCTACACAGCTTCACAGTTGTATTAAACTAGTTTCATATGCTATATCATAAAACTTTCAGTCCAATCAGCAACTAAATTTAAATACTGCAAATTGTAGCAGCAAAACAATAATTCTGCTGATTAGCCCCTTTCCATTTCTTGTAAGTGAACTGTTTATGCTGTTGAGTACCTTTTGAAAAAAGAAAAAGCCAAAACAGCCTTGATTAGTCAAGGAGTAATTGGATGACTTGATTTTAGCAAGAGAATGAATTGGTTGATGATAGCCTGTAACTAAGTGTAGTGGTTCTGTTCAGATGAATACATAACATACAGTCATCAGATCTTGACAGGTATAACGTATAAGCAGTGCTAAAATGTGGTGGAGGTGGAGATAGGATGGAGGTGGAGGGGAATAAGTTTGCCATGAAGTCTTTTACTAGAAAACTTGAGGTAATATTTAAAGGAATTTAGAGAAACTTTCATATATTTTTTTACACTGGGGAAGGAATGGGGAGACTTGTCTTACTTTGTTTTACTATAGCTCCCATATTTTATGCTCTTTAAGAACTAAAGGATCATTTAACTTTCCTCAGGGGGATCAGTGATACCTTATCCTTTCATTCTTGTTGAAGATCGTGGTTCATTAGGAGAGCCATGTGGGAAAGCCTTAAAGATTTCATTGTGTTCATATTCAACTAAAGTCTTAGTTAGAACTTCTAGTACACTGCATTCTTACTAATTTTCTTATTATTTTTAAGACTTTATTTATATTGATGATGTAAAGCTTAAAGCCAAAAAAAATTTTAATCTATTCCTGTGTACAGTAGTCCCCCCTTATCTATAGAGGGGGGACCCCTCATGGTTGCCTGAAACCAGGGATAGTATGGATTCCAATATATTGTTTTTTTTCTATACATATATATACCTACATTAAAGTTTAATTTATAAATTAGGCATAGTAGGATATTAACAAAATAACTAATAACAAAACAATTATAACAATGTACTGTAATAAAAGTTATGTGAATAAAAGTTATGGTCTTTCTCTCTTAAAATACCTTACTGTACTGTACTCATCTTGTGATGATGGAATGTGATAAAATGCCTGCATGAGATGAAATGAGGTGAATGATACAGGCAGTGTGATGTAGTGTTAAGGTACTCTTGACCTACTGACAGTGCATTAGAAAGAAGAGCATCTGCTTGCAGACCTGGTTGACTGCAGGTAACTGAAGCCATGGAGTGGTACTACTGTGACTAGGCTTCTTCAATAAGCCTAAATTGTCATTCCTTGCCTAACCACTTCCCCTTTAACCCACCCTTTAATGTTTACCATAATGTACTACATGGGTCTAAAAATTTCTTTTGCATAAAATATGAGATAACTTTGTTGCCAGGCAATGGAATGACTAGGGTGAACCTGCACAGCTAGTTGCAGTGGGGATAAAGGTGTGACGAGGTACAGGCCCAGCCAGGTCCATTCTGGTACTGTCTTTGGTTTGGCACCACCTGGTGGCAGTTGTTTGCTCTGGCCTAAATATTGATTGCGATGGCTGGATCTTAGAGTAGCAATAAAATTTTCTAGAATGCTCTCAGGCAGTTGGTACCCATTTTGTTGAGTTCGACTGGACTGGGTTGGAAGACTACAGGAATGCAGTGACCTACTTATATGTCTGCTCCCTAAGGTGTGATTGCTTGCCTCTCCTTGATTTCTTCAGGCCTTACCTGTTCTCCATGTTTCTGCTCTTGTGTTAGAGCTGTGGATTATTGTATTTAAGAATGTAATTATTTTATGAGGTATGTTATCTATCTTTATAGTACTTTTCATTTGTACCCACAAATGTGTTTCCCGTTGTTGAATGTGGATTTAGTCAAATGATCACTTTCCTGTTCTAATACCAGAGTCCTTCCTTTTCTATTCCTTCTACTCCTTCCCATTCATATTGTGGGAAAACTGGGTAAAAGCCATAATACATTGATATTATAGATAAAGCTATAAAATAGTTATTTTTAAAATTAATAGCCAGTCATTTGCTTGGCTGATTAATACCTGTCACATGTTTACATTTTTTCTAGCATTTAAACACCAGTTTCAAACTCTAACCGAGACAGTATTATCTCTTATCACAGCATTAATATACTTAAATATGGGATTAAAAATAATTTATACTTCTGTCAAAACCTGTACATGAATCTTAATCTAAATTTTAAATGATATCTATGTAACTCCAGTGTTCCAGTTTAAAATCTTGAGACTGTCTTTTTCCATCCGCTTATATTGAATACTGACCCCCTCCCTGCTTCCCTTCTTCCTGGATTTACTTTCTTGTATTAATTATGTGCTGATCTTTCTCCCCTAATAGATTATAAACATCTTTGAAGGCAGAGACTAATCTTATTCAACTTTTTCTCATCTCTGAAATTGGCCTTCCTGCTCCTGGCACCATTCTCTTTGTGATTAGCATTCAGTAAATGTTTTTAAAATATGTCTTATAATTGTATCTTTAGCTAGGTATTACATACCTCCAATTTTATGACTGGTCACATTTCATTTTTTCTCAATTTGTTAGCATTCTTCCTACCCAAAAGATACACAAAAATCTTTGTAAAGATTTTATTTTATTTTTTTAGGTTTGATCCTTTCATATTATCTTCTGTAACTAGTAGTCAGCAGTCTACTGCCTTGTATGTGACCATCAGTATCTCTCCAAACTTTTAGATCTGGTACAAAACTGATAGAATGATTTAAAGAGAATGTGAGTGAATAAGGAAGCAAGAGCAAGGTCACAAGAGTGCTTCTCTGAAGATCTCCATTGGCATTTTAAAATGTAAGAGAATAATGTAAGAGATTAAATTTCAACACTTCCATCAGTGTTATAAGTTTTCCATCAATTGTGGGGGTGCATGGGTGGCTCAGTTGGTTAAGTGTCTGACTGTTGATTTCAGCTCAGGTCATGATCTCAGGGTTGTGAGATGGAGCCCCATGTTAGACTGCACACCTCCTTCAGATTCTTTCTCTCTCTCTCTCCCATTGAACCTTCTCCCCATCTTAAAAAAAAAAGTTTTCCATCAATTGACATCTGCATATTTGCACCTGTGGTAGTATCTTTTTGGTTGCTATATAGGACAACCTTTGTCTTTTAGTGTACAGCAGTGGTTTTCAACTGTAGCTTAGCAATGTCTGGAGACTTTTTTTTTTAAGATATTATTCTTCAGTAATCTCACCTGACACGGGGCTTGAACCCATGACCCCGAGACCAAGAGTTGCACACTACACCGACTGAGCCAGCCAAGCATCCATTTGGAGGCATTTTTGATCTTCACATCTGGAGTGCATACTTGTGTGTATGTGTGCATATGTGTAGGTTACTAGTATCTACTTTGTAGAGGCCGGGGTGCTGTTAAACATCCTATAGTGCACAAGCGAGGCCCCCCCCCCCCCAACAGAGTTATATGGCCCAAAGTGTTAGTAGTGTTGAGATTGAGAAACCCTGGTATAGACTTGTTTTTAGCTTTCCATTTATCAGTAGAGCTAACATATCCTAGTTATGTACTATATACCAGGCACCATCCTAAGATCTTTATATATATTTTCATTTGTCATCTTCAGAGCAATCTTATGAGGTAGGTATTATGTCTTTTATATTTTATAGATAAGAAAACTAAGGCTGAGAGAAATTAATGACACAACTAATGTATCAAATAGTCTGAAACCCAGGTTTGAATCCATATAGTCTGATTCCAGAATCTGTGCCCTTAATCACTTCTGCCACACTTATATTTCCATTCTGCTTGGAACGTCCTCTTGACTCTGCTTCTGTTTGCTGTTATCTGTCCCTGAAAGTCCTCATTTGTATTCAAGCCTTCCCTCCTTAATCCTGATTTGTGCTGATTAATCCCTTCTCTCTCCTTTTCTTTTGCATTTATTGATCTTAAGTTTATAGGTATGTTTTTTCTTAATTTGATTTATACATTTTAAAAATCATGACATAATACATAATCCAGTACAGTACACCCAAGAATTTCTCAGAAAAAACTAAATGAATATTCATCACTAATAATCAGCGGTTCAAAGGTGAAGAGATGAAACGCAAAAACTTCTCACATCTATTATTGCAGTTTGCTGTGTTTTATGTTTTACTTACTCTTTTAATTTGTGTGATTGACATGCTTAGCTCTGGCCTCTTTGAAATACTTGCTTAATATCTTATTGTGTGCTGGTTAAATTGACTCTTTGCTGTTGCGCAGCATGTCTAGCTTCATCTAGAATCTATAGTTCCCCTCTAACAGTTTTTCATTCTGAGTGCTAATGAGTGATTGAAACATTCACTCACTCATTGATTCCTTTATTCTTCACTTCACCTAATGCCTAATTGTGTATCAGCTCTGATCAAGGCACTGGAGAGCACTGAAAAGGCGTATAAGACAGAATTCTCGAGCTTAGGTAACTAGGAGATAGAATCACATATTCTAATACTAGATATATATGCTACAGATCATGTGAATAAAATAGATATTGTTAACAGTTCAAAGAGCAGATATGGTTAGAGAAGGTGCCGTGGAGATATCATTTCAGTGACATCTAATTAGGGCCATGAAAGATATGTAACTTTTTTTTTTTTTTTTAAGATTTTATTTATTTATTTGACAGAGATCACAAGTAGGCAGAGGGGCACGCAGAGAGAGACCAGGCTCCCTGCTGAGCAGAGAGCCCCATGTGGATCCCAGAACCCTGGCATCATGACCTGAGCTGAAGGTAGAGGCTTTAACCCACTGAGCCACCCAGGCATTTCTACATAACTTTTCTTGAAAGGCAGAAATAGGGAAGAAGACTCTTCCATGCTGAAGGATTAGTAACAGCATTGAAAATGTAAGATGAAATTACTGAGAATGGATCAGTTTAATTAAAAGGTGAGCTATTAATGGACACCACCATTAGAAAAATTAAAGCTCTGATTTGCTCTTTAGTTTATATTGTGAATGACAGAGTCCTCATGACTCTAGTTTTTGTTATGTCTCTTTGCATTTTTTTTCCCCTGCTTACAACATAACTCTGTAAAAGGTATAAAAATGGATCTTCCCAGAAGCCAGATTTAGGGCAGTATTAAACCACTAATTTTACCATACTTTATTTTGAACAAGTCCTTACAACTCCTCTTACGACTCAGGGATGGTAGACATTTAGACGTGGACTCCTCTAGAATTGTCTTCTAAGGTGAGAGGAAATTAAACCATGTATTTTAGGGGCGGATTTGATTTGTTATGGAAAGTATATATATCTTTGAGGCCCGGGGAAGGAAATGGGTAAAAGTAGTGACAGTTGTTGTGAAGAACTTTCTGGGATTCGTGAGTCTGTAGAAGTTTGACTTCAATTGAGGGTTTGTGGAAAGTGAGGATGGGTTAAGGCGATTTTATAGAGGTCTTTTTCTACAGACAGAAGGTTGAATGATGTTTTAGAAGTTAGAAAGTTAGTGAGATGGTTATGAAAAGGTTAATACAACTAAAACTGTTAGCTCAACATTAGAGGTAGACCAGAATTTTAATAAATATTAATTTAAGTATAATTGAATCATTGATTTAGGTTGCCTTTTATATATTTAAAGTATCTGTTAAATAGAATGAGTAAGAATATTATTGAGAGATGAATATTCGTTGTTATTAAGGTACTTTTCTGCCTACTTCTTTGGAAAGAGTTGATATGCAAAAAAAAGTTGATAATGTTTCAGCATCTAAAAATGTAAAAACCTTAAGCAATTGAATATAATTAAGTACAGGTGTTGACTCTGGGTTATAATTCATAATTTTTAAGTGATTTTAAGGATTCTTTAATGGTGTGGATATCTAATTATAATATAGTACAATAGCAGTAACTATAAGGCAGAATTTTTTAGTGTTCTGTACCTTCAAAGAATTATATTGTATGATATTGTAATAGTGTTTCTTTTGATCAGTTAACTGGTATTAGTAATAACTAAAGGCTTTTTTGCTTGCTACTGCATTACTATAAGCTTCAATTTTACTGGTTTTCATGTGTATCTGTGTCTTTTTTCTCTTCTTCTCATTCTTCCTTCCTAATGGTTTATTTTTGAGTTGCTACTTAAGAACATCATTTTTAACTTATATGAACTCTTAAAATTAGGAGAAAATAATAAACAAAAATTTCTGAGGTATCTCAAAACCTGGCTGGCCTACTTTATTGTTCTCTCCTAAATATCTATTTGTCTCAAAGTTGGAGGTGATTATTTACTTCTAATGTTGCTTGATTATTTCCATATAAATTGACTACTTTGTTAAAAGTGCTGCATAAGTCACTTATAATTTCTGTAATTTTAGATTGGTCTCCCAAAGTCAGCACATGTGCATTTTATTTTATAAAGCTTTTAAAAAACCTTGGTTAATTTTTTAATATGTCAGGGATGGTGGTTTTTCTTCCTCTTGGCTAGGATTTAGTTTTCCTATAATGAAAGCAGAGAGGAGAGAGAAGAGAAGCAAAGCAAAAGCAAATTCTTTTGACGACTCATAGTTCTATTTTCTATTCCAGCATTATACAATTAGCTTGAAGCATAGACTGGATTATTTTGGGGCCTTTGCTATATCTCAAATAATAGGTTTTCTCCTGAAAAATGAAGGTTAAAGACTTTAAAGGCTACTTTTGATTGATTTGTTATTGTAAATAAGTACAACCCACCAAGGCTAGTTATGCTATTCACTTATGCCATTGCATCAAGTAATTGACAGTTTGCGTTACTAGACCAATTATTTTCACTTTTATATGTTTACAGAATATTTATTTCTCCAGAGGTCTATAAATATATCCATTTAATGTAATTAAAATTTGATAGATAGAAGCGTTTTCATTTGTTTAAAACTCTGAAAGCTTAGAGGCTTAAATCTATATCCTTTTTAGCAGAGTTTTGTTAGCAGAATGATTTTTTGGTTCTTTTCTGTATTCCCAGATTTTCCTTGTTCTCTGATATCTTTAAAAAGGCAAATTGATTTTTCAAGTAAACATAATAAGTCAAGATGCCCTTTTCTACTTTATAACTTCAGGAAAGTAGCTTAAACTACACATCTTATTTACACAGAGATAAATATTACAGGCTTGAGGTCTAGCTATGAATTAGACTCTGTTTTTGCTCAAATTGCCTTTACTGTCAAGAAGAGAAGGGGCTTTTTGTAGATTAAGACTAGAGTTTTAAAGTACACCTGTAAACCTGGGCTTTAAACTACACTACTAAATCAGAGCACTTGGAGTGTTCAATAAACAGTTTTAACTCCTTCTTTAAACCACTATTCAGCACCATACAATAAGGAATTTTTGTTAGGTCATTTATAGAAAATAAATGGGAACTGGCATTTTGCAGTGTTTATGAATAAAATTATTGATGTTAAGTGAGTTGTCAATACAAATTTAACTCCCTTCCTTCTCTTTAAATATTAATGACCTGTAGAATTATAAGAAAGTTGGGAATCACAGTTCTGAAACAAGGTAGGACTTTGAAGAATGGATTAGAAATTTAAAGATTTTTAAAAGCAGGATATCCTTGTCTTGATTTCTAGCATTGTATTTAATACTATTTCTTCTACTGGTTTAGGAATGTGGCCCCTAACCTTTTAGTGATTTGGGATAGGACTCTGGATTAGAATACAGATGTTCAAAACTTTTTTAAAAAAAGATTTTATTTATTTATTTGACAGAAAGAGATCACAAGTAGGCAGAGAGATAGAGAGAGAGAGAGGAAGGGAAGCAGGCTCTGTGCTGAGCAGAGAGCCCCATGTTGGGCTGGATCCCAGGACTCTGGGATCATGACCTGAGCCAAAGGCAAAGGCTTTAACCCACTGAGCCACCCAGGTGCCCCCAAAACATTGATTTTTTACCACGTAGGAGAAACTGGAAAGAATGTGAAGTAATGTGGCGTACAGGATGTTTTGGTGCTATGATTTAAGATTCAGTATATTTGCATAATAATTTTTTTCTAGAGTTTGTACTGCATATTTTTATTTTTCTTAGTGTCTGTACTTCAGTTATGTAACGCCTTTTGGTTTCATGCTTGATTTGGGTTTTGACTCTTACATGTGTTGATGTTACCTTAAATGCGAATAAAGATCACTTGGCATGAAGCCTTGTTATGATCTGTCTCTCTCTCTCTCTCTCTCTCTCTCTCATAGCTTTTATCTAGTTGACATTTTTTTCTTTGGCTAAGTCTCACCATTCATTCTGCCTGCCTCATATCTCCCATCAGTATCCTAGTGCACTTTGGCAGTATAGTTGGAGTACAGTAATTCTCTTTTAGTTGGTTCCCTACTTCTGGTTAGCCTTTCTAAATATTGCTTTCCATTTGTTACTACCCCCAAAACCAGTGTTGGCTCCAAGTTGAGATCCAAACTCCTATTTCTATCCTTCACACCCACCTGATGTAATAAACTTTTATCTTCTAGTACTCTTAAGTACAGTTTCTCACTATACTCAGCTTTCCAGTAAGCCATGTTCATTTCAGTCTTTATTTTTTCTCTGATGCTTTTCCCTGTTACTTGTCATGCCTTTTTTCATCTTCTTTACCTATACTATTCGTTTCCTTTATTTAAAGGCCTTGATAATTAATTATAAATTAAATCTATACTTAAAGTCCTTAATGAGTATTATTCTTTTTATTAGATTATATCTTTTTCCAAGCACATTGTCCAGTCATTGAAACCAAGGTCCTACTTTTTGATTTTTGTTTTTAATTCTCAAAAGACTTAGCACATATTTAGATATATTAGCAAGCTTTCTTTAAATGGGGAACTTAGGGGCACCTGGGTGGCTCAGTTGGTTAAGCTTCTGCCTTTGATTCAGGTCATGATCTCGGGGTCCTGGGAAGGTCGTGATCTCGGGGTCCTGGGATCGAGTCTCACATCAAGCTCTCAGTAGGGAGTCTGCTTCTCCTTCTCCCTCTGTGCTCTACCCCTGCTTGTGTGCTCTCTCTCTGTAATGAATAAATAAAATCTTAAAAAAAAATAAGAAAGGTCTTTAAAAAAAGACTTGTGCAAACAATGCACGATCATAAAAAACTTTAAAGCGAGATGGAAATGTTAAAGAAATTTTTGAATTGCTCAATAGCTCACTATGTAGGAATTATTTTGTTACTATTTGGTCAGTGTTACTGAGAAACAATTTTATATAAATGTGATCATTAGTGTGATCATTAGTATGCTATTTTAAATAGAATTAAATGTTCTATTTCAAATAGAATACTACGGGGCCGTCTGTATGGCTCAGTTGGTTAAGCAGCTGCCTTCAGCCCAGGTCATGATCCAAGGGTCCTGGAATCAAGCCCCAAGTCGGGCTCCTTGCTTAGTGGGGAGTCTGCTTCTCCTTTGCCTCCTCCTTGCTTGGGCTCTTGCTCCCTCTCTCAAATAAATTTTTAAAAATTTAAAAAAAAAATAGAATACTACATTTTATTTTATTGTGTTTGAAAGAAAGACAGGGTTTGAAAGAAAGAAAAAGGGCCAAAGTAATACAGAAGAAATGACTGAACTTCAGGTAAATCTTCACAAGAATATGTTCTCTTACATGATCCCAGTAGAGTTAAGAAAGAGGATCATGAGAACACTAAAAGATTGGAGAAACTTTTTAAATTACATGTTTCATCTTTATCCATCTATTGATCCCATATTGGGAAAGAGAGGAAATTAACACACTTAAGTTTTTAACCTCCTTTTCCTTGTCTCTGAATTTTTGTGTTATTCTTAACTAGTTTATAATACATATGTTCTATTTTGTTAACTTAATTCTTGTAATTGTTCAATCTTACATGTTAGAGGATATTAGTGCAGAGTCTGTTTGCTGTTAATCTCTATTCCCGTGAAACTCTACCCTGAAAAGCAGGCTGGCTGGATATAAAATTCTTGAGTCCCAGTCTCTTTCCTTAGAACTCTAAAGACGTTGCTTTGGTATAGAGCTGCCCTGGAGAATCCTGAAGCCTTATATGTGACTTGATGTTACAGATTTTGTTCTTAACACGTGTGGTGCCGATGATCCCTATCCCTTGCTTTGCCAGCTTGTGGTTGGGTAGTGTTCTTTTCAGTGTTTATACCGGGTTACTTGGAATGTGAAACTTTGAAAGGGGCTGTGATTTCTAAGTGGGCCATTTTCTTGAATGATAGATCTTACTTTGTCACCCCTTAGTCTCTTTTGTCAAATTCTCTTTCCCATCAAACATCAAGTGTTGGAGTGCTCTCTTCACATGACATCATCCAGACCCATAATTTTAAACATATCTGATAACTCCCAATTTTTTATCTGCAGTCATGACCTTTCATCCTACATATGGTCCATCTCTAAAATATATTTCTTGTCCAAATGTTTCTCATTTTTTCTATTTTATTTCAAGTTATCATTCATTTGGTCATCTCTCCTATGTATTACAACTGCTACCTCCTAACTGAGTCTTTCTGCCATCATTCTTGTTCCCTCCCTTAAAGTCTCTTCTCTTTCAAGTAGCCAAAATGGGCTCTTAACAGAAATCATATCTTATTACCCTACCTCCTCTTTACTTAGTTAAAACTCTCCAATTAGTGTCTTCCCATCACAGCTAGAATAAAATCCAAACTCCCATGACTTACAAATGTATGTGAACTGCTTTACTTCTCCAGCTTAACCTCTGTTTATGATCCTCTGTTGTGGTTCACCCACACTGACCTTATTTGTATTTCTGAAACACTTGAAGCTTGTTCCATTTTAGGGATTTTTAAAATTCCTTCTTAGAGCTTTTTTCCTGCAAATCTTCATATTACTGCCTCCTTCTGGCCTTTCTGGTCTCAGCTCCAGTGTCATCTTAGAGAGGCCTCCCTTACTATTGTAGTTAAAAGTATTGCACAGCGGCATGTCCACTCCCCTATTGCAGGTACATGCTGTGTCCCATTAGCTTATCTTATACGGAATAATAACAAAGAAGTTTTAAACATGAGATAAAGTCTTGTCACCAAAATGACCATACTTAATATTTTCAAAAATGTCTTGCTTTCATAAAAAAAAGTGTGATCTCACATATTTTTACTAAATTAAACAGGAAACTTTGAAAGTAATATAAGTGGAAAATTAGTATCACTTGCTAAAATTTAAGATAAAAATAAATATAATGAAAACTGTGTATCCATTAAATTTTTTAGCCTTTCGAAGCTCTGAGACTGAGGTCTGCTCTGTTGATAAAAAGATGATTTTATAAATGTTAGATAGTAAAGACCAACAGCTTCAAACTGAGATTTTATCTTTGACATATTGAGAAGGACTGAAGAGAATTGAGATGGAAATAACTTTGTTGTGAAACAGTCAGTATGATATAGAATAGTCTTTAAGAGGAGTAAAGTTCTCTTCTTTATCAGTACAGTGTTTCCCCCTAAGAGGATCATTGTTTTAATTAAAGTGAATTTGAAATAAATAATTTTGGCCATGGACTAGGGTAAAAATGTTCTGGTGAACTAAGAGGAATCTCTGTAAATTCACAAAACTTATTTTAACCTATTCCAAGATTAATTGAATGACGTGAAATATTACTCAAAGCTAATGTTTGAGTATGTTACTATGAAATTTCTTCTAAATTACTAACTACTGCATCATTTGAAAAAATACTATATGCCTCAATTAATGAAAGAGTTTATGTGTGGGGCTTGCTTTCTTTCTCTTTCTTTCTTTTGTGAAGATTTTACTTATTTATTTGACAGAGACACACAGCAGGAGAGGGAAGACAAGCAGGGGAGTGGGAGAGGGAGAAGCAGGCTTCCTGCTGAGCAGGGAGCTTGGTGGGGATGTGGGGCAGGGCTCTGTGCACTCCCAGGACCCTGGGATCATGAACTGAGCAAGGCAGCCACTTACTGGACTGAGCCACCCAAGCGGCCTTGTGTGGGGCTTTCTGCTAAGCACTTTACATATGTTATCTGATTTAATCATACCCATTCTCTAAAAGGTAGAAATGTGTTCGTTTTAAAGATGTGAAAATAAGATCCTTAGATGTTCACTTATTTGTCTAAGATTTTATAACTAGTAAGCCTGTCTGACTTTAGAACCCTTACTTTTAACCACTAAATCTTGTACTAAAATAGGTAAAATGTGGAAGAATGCTCTAATGTAAGTATACAGTGAAGTCTGTTGACCTAGGAGTGTATCTTTGGGAAGTAATCTCTAACTTCTTAGAAACTTCCTAAGAAATGGGAAGTTGCCCATAGGGCTACTAAATTTCTGTAGTTTATATTTTATAGCTGTATTACGCCTCATTTCATCACAAGGCTATTCAGTTTTAAAGGGTAATTTGAGTGTTCCCTTCACTTATTTTTATCTTAGTTTTTGGCAATATTTATTACCAAAAAAATTTAAATTCTTCTCATAGTATGTTACCACCTTACATGCAAATGAATATACAGCTACTACTGTTAATAATAACAACAGCAATAACTTTCAGGCATAGGAACAACAATGCAATCCAGAGTGTATAAGGTCTGTGTTTTGAGTTTTTTCTTATAATAGGGGAATGGATTAGTGACAATACAGTCATAACTTCTTTCCTAGCCAAATCCTTAACAGACTCCAAGCAAAGTGCAACCTAGAGGATAATTTAAAGGTTATAGGATAGACAAGTGGCATTTACCTTTATTCTCCTTTTCTGTTTGGATTAATTCAGATGATCAGAAAGCTTTATTTTCTTTGCTTCCAGAAGAATTGCAGTTGCTAAGTTTCTCTCTGTTATCTACTTGGTTAAAATTGAGGGTTGCAGTTAAGAAATTGTCATTTAAAACCTGCTGATAGATTTACTGTTGATGAGAACATCACTATAGTTAACTCATTAGTTCTTACATAAAGATGACTATATAGGATATTTTTCATTTGGAGTGTCATAAAAAGTGTAGTTATTTTTATAACTGAACTGACCATAATACTGTCTTTGTTGCCCTGGCATGAAGCTTTCATTTTAATTTTCCTATTTTATTGTGTCGTTTATGTAAGATGCCTCAAAACATGATAAATATTATTATGGTTCCAGGAAGACTTTTTTCATACTTTCCAAATGTTCAAAAAAAGTACCTAAATCACTGTGTATTTACTAGTAAGTGTATTTACTACTGTATTTACTAGTGTATTTACTAGTAAGTGTAATTACTAGTAAGATATAACATACATCCTCATTTCTTGCTAATTTTGTTCATATAATTTGTATGGCACTATTTAATATACCATCAGTTTAATGCCAAGAATACTTTTAAGTACTTATATTGTAATTGCAACAATATAATTACGTTTAAAAATTTATATTACTGAATAGTTGTACATTGAGATACAAACAGCTTAATTATTTTTAATTCTAGAAAATTATGTTTAAAAATTCCTTGTAACTTGTAATGAGAATATCTTGGTCTTTGGTATGGAAGAATGAGCTATGGTCACTGTTTTTCTCTTGTTAAACTCAAACTGTCTCTCATGATTCCTGTGATATCTTTATCTAAAATAATCAATGCTTTATGTTTGAAAACATCTCATTTTGGGTATATAATCTAGTTGGTAATTTAAATTAAATTAATTTGTTTATAAATGTGTTTTTTATTTTGTGGATATGTCACTGCTTTCTATTTATAATATTTCTCAGTATTTGTTCATTTTTGTGATACTGTTCTTTATCTGGTAATTTGAGTAAATCCCAGTTGAATTATGTTGCCACATTATGTCTTCAAAAGGGCATAAAGTCAGTACACATGCTTCAGTAATATCTGGTTGTTTTACCCTTATGTTTCCAGTTGGCAATTTGAAATTATGGCTTCAACTGCACTTTAAATATGTGATAATAGCATGTGTTTCTAATAAGGGCCAGCACCGTTTTGTTCAGATCGTGTGAATGGTTGTCACTCATATATGACAAATGCACCTTCATCTGCTTCTTTGATAGCCCCCTAAAAACCATACCCTCAAATCAGGCCGATGAAATTAGCTGCTGTGTAAATTGTGTGTCTGAGTGGTTCATTATCTAATCACCGTCAGAACCACAGTGATAAAGTAGATTGAAGCAGGGAAGAGGTCTGCCAGATGATTTCACCCACCCCCCCACCCCAAATCCGGTTTCCCTTGGAAACCCTAATAGTGCGGTTTAGAACTTCAGGCTCTCATGCCTGGAATTCAATATCTTTTAATGTACCAAACCTGAACATAGCAGTAGTTCTGGAGCATAATTTTCTATCTGTAAAGATCATAATTTTATTTATTTCAATCAGTTTTTGAAATGTTGAGGCTCTTGAATTGCTGTTTGGTTGCTAATGCCCTAAATATTACGAAAGAGGACAAAAAATATATATACCATGTGCTATGGTATATATAAATTGTTACCTGGTATGAATAAATTGTTAACCTTCTAGGAAGCTTTAATGCCTTCTGTATTGTTTATTGGACTGCTTCTCTTTAATTCATTTTAGGTGCTTTTGAAGATGATGATATCACACATGTTGAAGGAAGTGTAGATCCTATTCGAGATATAGAAATAATACACGAAGAACTTCAGCTTAAAGATGAGGAAATGATTGGGCCCATTATAGATAAACTAGAAAAAGTGGCTGTGAGAGGAGGAGATAAGAAATTAAAACCTGAATATGTAAGTAAAAATTTGTAGCTTTTTTGATACTTGAATTCATTTTTTAAAAATAATGCATCTAATAAAATAAAATACCTATTATTGTTATGGAATTTTAGAGTCCAAGGATATTTTCTGTTAAAAAAAATCATGGAGAAACTTCATTTTCTTTTGGCAACAAAGAGTCATTATAACAGGCTATATTTAAGGTGTTAGCAAGGCATATTTACCAGTATTATTAGGTTTTCATATGGTTTCTATGTATAGTCTCAAGTTTTAATGTTAGAGTAGGGTAGTTTTATGATGAAAAACATGTATTTCGAGCAACAACTGAATATATGGGTTTTGTGGATTTGAAGAAGTGATTTATGAAAGGAATTGGTCTTCCATATAGGTTGACTGAATGTACTATTATTAGAAAGACAGTTTCAATCTTTATGAACTAAAAACACATGTCATTGTCTTTAATATTCAAATGTATTTTTATCATATTGTAGTGAGTAATTGTTAGTAATATATAATAAATGTTTCAAAATCAGTTTGAGGCTTTTAGTTTAAGTATGATCAAATGGTCTACATTTAAAAAAGCAGTGGCCTTAATTATGTATTTTCTTGGGGCACCTGGCTGGCTTGGTGGGTGGAGAGTATGATTCTTGATCTTGGGTTGTGGATTTGAGCCCCCTGTTGGGTGTAGAGATTACTTCAAATCCTTAAAAAAAAAATTATATATTGTCTCACTTATTAATATCTTCCCTAAACTGTACTTGCTTTTTATGTTTTCCTGTCATGGGAAGAATTTTCTTTTTAATTTTTCATGTATTTTTTAATAGATGTGTTCATTTTTAATTTTCTTATTTCTAGACACTTTATCTTTTCTCTTTTTTATTTATTTGTACTAAGTTTGGAATACTCAGTTGATTAACAAGTCCAGCACTCTTTTTATTGTTGTTGTTGTTGGAGATTTTATTTACTTATTTGGGAGCTAGAGAGAGCCGGGGGAGAGGCAGGGGGAGAGGGAGAGAATGTAAAGCAGACTCTGAGCTCAGTGCCAAACCCACTGAGGAGCTTGCTCTCACAGCCCCAAGATCATGACCTGAGATGAAACCAAGAGTCTGACACCTAACTGACTGAGCCATCTAGCACCCCAGGAGTTCTATACTCTTAAGGAGGAAATCAATTATAGAATTAGCCTCTAAAACTTGAACACACTCTCAGTAAATTATGTTTGATAGTGCCTGGTCTTGGAACAGGGAGGCCTGTGTTGGGCCACTGATTTCTCTGGTAGTCTGGAACAAGCCCAAGTCATCTTGCTTCTCTCAATATCATGGCTATTACAGTCATTTCCTATTCATGTAGAATAGAGGAAGGAGAGAGATGTGTTTGAGGGGACTGTATAAGATGTAGGGTAGAGAAGGGGATTAAAATATGGGTATGAAAGATATTCCTTTACAAAAGGAAAAAAGATTGTGAGAAAGATGTTGGGATTGAAAGCAATTCATCTGTTCCAAACAGCATGGTTACTGATTAGAGTAAATTCTTAAGCAGTCATCTCTTAATTTATTGAAACTTACTGACATCCTTATGTCTTTCAGAAGCATACTATCTTAAAAATAAAGTTATCAATGTTGCTTATTACTGAAATGGGAGAAAGGGACGTCAGGTTCTTAAATTCTTGGGTTATTATTTCCTGGCATTTTCCTCTCAAAAAGAAAACTAGAATGTTGAGTCCTATTTTTAGTTCCTTATAACAATATTTTCTTCTTATTTCTAAACATATTCCTATAATTTCTGTACATGATTTGAAAGCATCGCTTTTGGACTTGTGTTTACAGAAAAATCTGAACACCTTCTCCCTATTCATTTTTTCCTTTCCCCATTCAGCTCTTCTGGTTAAAGGGAAAGTATTATAAGCTGATTTTCTAGTTTCCCAAAATTGTGCTCATTCCCATTGCTTACTTCCCTCATATTGGATTCTGCTGCTTCAGAATGATTTATAGATCAATGTTTCTTAACGTTTTCTTCATTTTCACTGTCCCCAAGGAAAAAATTAATTAAAATTTAAATTAATTTAATTTCTCACTAATGAGATAAAATTAAATACTAATGAGTAAGGATTTGTTGGGTAGGGTTGAGCTTTGGAGGGCCACAAGCCATTTTAATAACTAAGTATTTTTCACCCACAAGAATCAATCTTTTACCCCTGTATCAGTAGTATCACCCTTACTGAGAAGGTATGCTACAGATTCTTGCAGCAAACCCAATGCTGGTAAATATAGTAAAATACATGGCTGTTAGAACTTTTTTTTTTTTTTTTAGTTGTTAACAAAAATAAGATTTGGGTTGAATCAGTGACTCAATTTGAAGAGAATTAAAATCTTTTACAGTACTGAATCCTGTAGTGCAGGGACATCTTATTTTTCTTATTTATTGAGCCATGCACTGTTGGACATGTTTTATATACGTTATCTTATTTAAACCTCACAACATGCAGGTATATATATTATCTCCATGTTAAAACTGAGGAAGCCTAAATTTCAAGAGGTTTTATGAATTGCTTTGGATTTCATAATTAGTAAATTATAGACCAAGTTTTTTCAACCAGATCAGTCT
Source organism: Mustela nivalis (assembly GCF_964662115.1). Taxonomy (NCBI): domain Eukaryota; kingdom Metazoa; phylum Chordata; class Mammalia; order Carnivora; family Mustelidae; genus Mustela; species Mustela nivalis. Next base: position 45,429,544 of record NC_139030.1, read on the forward strand.
GACTATAGGACCAATAAATCTTTTTTTGTTTGTTTTTAAGGTAAGCTCTAGGCCAACATGGGGCTTGAACTCATGATCCTGAGATTAAGAGTCGATGCCCTATTGACAGCCAGCCAGGCACCCCTGTCTTTTTTTTTTTCTTTTTCTTTTTGTAAAATTCCAAAAAAGTGTATGGACCTCATATGTATTTAAAAAGTAGTTGTAAAATAAAGTCTAGCAAAACCTACTTGCATGTGAAGAAATAGAACATTATTACACCCAAATATATCCCCATTACTTACGAGTCTTAACATTCTTCATCTTCCCACAGCTAACTGCAGTTCTGAAATTTATAATAATAATGTCCTTGCTTTTTATACCAGTGTATGTGCCACCTAAAACAGTATGAATTCATTTTTCCAGATTTAAAACTCTATATAGTGTCATGTTGTATGTATTTAAATGAGCATTTTTCACTGAACATTATTTTGTGTACTCATTCATGTTGCATTTACCTTTAATTAATTTGTTTTCCTTACTGTAAGATATTTTCTTGGAAGAATATATCATAATTAAAAAATCTTTTCTACTGTCACTAGGCATTTGAATCTACTCCCCCCCCCCAATTTTTGATAATTATGAATAATGCAGCTGTGAACACTTTTTTATATCCTGGTGTACATAAGGGTAATTTAAGGCAGGTATCTGGAAATAGGAGTGTATATATACCTTCAACTTTCCTAGATAACACTGTTTCTTACTGTATGGGAGTCTGTTCTGTTGTCAACACTTGTTATTGCCAGATTTTTTTTTTCATTTTTGCAGTTGGATACCTGTATGATGATATTGGTTATGGTTCTAATTTGCAGTCCTCTATTTAAGAATGGAGACTTTTTAAAATATTTGTTGACTGTTGGATTTCCTCTTTGGTGAAGTGCCAGTTCTAATTTTGCCCATTTTCTATTGGATCAGTGTCTTGTTCTCATTACTTTGTTAAAGTTACATATATATTCTGGATACGACTCATTTTGTTTTAAATGGATTGTGAATGTTTTTTCCCACTCTTTGGCTTTTGTTTTTGCTCTTTTTATGGTATCTTTTGATGAACAGGTCTTAATTTTTAAGTATAGGGCGTTTTGTGTCTTAAGAAATCTTTCCTACCTTAAGGTCATCAAGATGATCTTTTATGGTCTAAAAGCTGTATTATTTTACCATTCACATTTAGGTCATTAGCCTACCTGGAATTTATTTTTTGTAAGTAGTGGAAGGCAGGCATTGACTTGATCATTTTACCCCACATGGAAAATCTGTTATTCTAGCACCATATTTTTAAAAGACTGTCTTTCCCTACTCCTATTAAAGTGCCTCCTCTGTTGTATATCAAAGAGCTGTGGTATCATAGCTCTTTCCTGAGGTTTGGCAGATGACCCCAGGTAATAGTGGCCAAAAGCAGCAGTAGGATGTCAACACTGTTGAGTGTTGGTGAAGGTGAGAAGGGGAAGATAGAATGAGGGGTTGATACACAGAGTCTGGCCTTATATGTGTTCACCAAATCATTTCTATAATTTCCTTATCCTCTGCTGTCCCTTTCTTTAGTCTAGGTCAGGGACAGTTAGTCCTTAGACTAGCAAGATCACCATTACCTGGGGGGCTTGTTAGAAATGGAAATTACAGATCTTCTAAATCAGAATCTCTGAGGATATGTTTTAATATGCTCTCCTATTGGTTCTTAGGCATGCTAAAGTTTGAGGTTCATTGCTGTACAGTGGGCAGCACCTCCACCTCTCTTCTTGGTGTGGTGCTGCCTCATTATCTTATTAGGTCTTTGGTATTATAAGTTTTTTCCTCCATTTAGACCTGTTTTATAGTTGTCATTAGAGAAATTAACTCTGAATCACTTAGTTCATTATTATTGAAAATGGAAGTCTTGGCAAAGATACAACTGTAGTGGTCTGAAGGGGCACCTGTACCCCCAATGTTCATAACAGCAATGTCTACAATAGCCAAACTATGGAAAGAGCCCAGATGTCCATCGACAGATGAATGGACAAAGAAAGTGTGGTACATAGATATACAATGGAATATTACTCAGCCATCAAAAGAATGAAATCTTGACATTTGCAATGATGTGGGTGGAACTAGAGGGTATTATGCTAAGTGAAATAGGTCAGAGAAAGACAATTACCATATGATTTCACTTGTTTGTGGAATTTAAGAAACAAAATAGGAAGAGCATAGAGGAAGGGAAGGAAAAACAAAACAACATGAAATCAGAGAGGGAAAAGAACCATAAAAGACTTAACCTCAGGAAACAAACAGGGTTGCTGGAGGGGACGAGAGGGGTTAGAGGATGGAGTAATTGGGTGATGGGCATTAAGGAGGGCACGTGATCTAATGAGCTCTGGTGTTATATACACCAGTGATGGATCACTGAACTCTACCTTTGAAACTAAGAACATAGTATCTATTAATTAATTGAACTAAAAATATTTAAAATGCAAAAGAAAAGAAAATGGGGGTCTCAGGGCACCTGGGTGGCTCAGTCAGTTAAGGATCTGACTCTTGATTTCAGCTCAGGTCCTGATCTCAGGGTTGTGAGGTAGAACCTGCTTAAGGTTCTTTCTCTCCCTCTGCTTCTGCCCCTTCCCACCATCTAAATAAATAAATATTTAAAAAGAAATGTAAAAAAATAGAAAAGAAAATGGAGGTCTCCTAGATACAATTTTACCCTGATAACAGTTGATGACAGCTGGTGAAGATAGAAACCAGTTTAACTAGGGAACGATGTTTGAGGGTAGATTAATTTTGTAAGTAGTTAATTTGTACATTATATATATGTATTTTTTTTTTGTAACTACTTTTTCCTTAAAAATAGAGTCACAACCATATTTGTAGTAAAACATTATGGAAACCCCCTTAGACATATTAATAGTAAACATCTGGAAAGTTCAAAAGTTTTAAGAACTAACTATTTAGAAAGGGAAGTGGGTGATTAGGATGACTACCTTGAATCTTTACACTTTATACCTCTCTGTTCTTTGATTTTTTTTTTTATAACTTTGTTAATTTTTTTTTTTAATTTAGAAAAAGGGTCTAAGGAAATTATTTCCTTTTGGGAAGAAATTATTTCTTCCCCAAAGAGTTCAATGTGTATACATTGTCCTTAGCTTTTTCTGATCTGTATTCATCAAGTTGTAATTTTAACTTTGTACTGGAGAAAGAATTTTGAAGTTTGTGTCTGAACTTGGAAAAGGAATATGATGCAAGATGTGAAGCTGGAAGAGATACATATATGAGAAGTTGTAGGCTTTAGGATCCATTTTATCTTCACTCACCTGAAAAATTATGTGGAAAATGTAATTTATAAACAAAGGTTAAGAAGAAACTCTTTATGAGTTTTCTCACGACTGTTCCATTTGGAGTTGCAAAGCCATTTTGAGTCAAATATGACACTCTGCCTTTTCATGTAAACTTAATTTAGACTTAGATTGGGTTTCCTTAGAAATAGACACTGAGGCAAGGACTGGAGTGCAGATGGTTTGTTTCTTTGGGAGCTGTTTTAGGAGGCTCACTTCAGGGAAAGAGGAATTAAGAGCAGGAAAAGAAGGAAAACAAGTTTAATTTTGTTACATATTGTTCAATATGTAAACAAGCAGGTAGAAACCTGAACAGTTGGGGCTCAGTCCTGTTAGGGACCTCTGAAAAACAGTGTAGAAAGTGTCTTATAGTTTTTCTTTGGAATGATGAGGAGCCTGGGGTGATTATCAACTGATTTCCCTCAGTCACTGGTTATGGGCTGCTCCTAGGATTGTTAACTCCCTGGCACCTAATGCCCGTGTGGTCTCAGTATGGCTCTTAGGCAGAGTTTTGGATCCTTACAGCAAGAAGCCATTAGCATGTCCTGAACTTGTGAGGGGAGAGGGGATATGGACAGCCAACAGTCTCTGTGTACATTCCTTCACCCAGTGTGCTTTGAATTTTTTGTTCTAATCATTGTATGTATTTTTGGTTATTTGAGGGGATCACAAGTTTAATTTTGTGATGCTTTATATTTTTCCTTGGTCCTGATTTATCTCTAGTTTTCCCAAGACCTATGTGATTATATTAACTATTTCTTGTAGGGTTTTAAAGATTTTATTTATTTATTTGACAGAGATCACAAGGAGGCAGAAAGGTAGGCAGAGAGAGAATGGTGGGGGGGGGGGGGAAGCAGGCTGCCTGCTGAGCAGAGAGCCCCATGTGGGGCTAGATCCCAGGACCCTGGGATCACAACCTGAGAGAGAGGCTTTACCCACTGAGCCTCCCAGGCGTCCCTCTTATAGGGGAGTTCTAAAAAAAAAAAAAAAAAAAAATGTTTCCTTACATTCTCTAACAAATGGTCTAAAAGTATAAAATGATTGGTAAGCCTTTAATTATACATAGATTCTAGGCTGTAAAAGAGATAACTACCTGAAAGTTATTTTAAAAATTAGGTAGATCATTTTGTTTACTAGATACCTGAATATTCCTTAATATTCATTCAAATGTGTCTACTTTTTTATAATCTTTCAAAAATTCAGCATTTCAAGGCACTCTTCTTATGAAATTTCCATTTTCTAGATTGGAATGTCATTTGTATTTTTATGTAAATAAGCAGGAAGAATTTAGAACCTTTAATGCCAAAACAGAATCTCTCCTAAGTGTAAGATGGATATAGTCTGACTTAAAGTCACTTTTTATAGTGGGTCTTGCTGTCTGGGGTAAAACTGAGGCACTAAAGAATGCAGGTGTGTGATAAACATTTCCTATTGGTACTAGTTTCCTAACTAGCCAAGTGAATTAGTTTCCTAGGGCTGCTGTAACAAATCCTACAAACCGAAACAATAGAAACAATACAAACAATAGAAATGTGTTCTTTCAAAGTCAAGAGACTAGAAGCTCTACAACATGAAGATGTTGGCAGGGCTATACACCCTTTGAACCCTCCTGAGAAGAATCCTTTCTTGGCTTTTCAGCTTCTGATTAGCCCTAGGCATTCCTTGGTCTGTAGCTGTATAGCTCCAGTCTCTGCCTCTGTCTTCAGTCATAATTGGGCTGAGGGCCCACCCTACTCCAGTTTGGCTTCATGTTAACTAATTCTCAGTTAATGTCACACTCTGAGTACCAGAGCTTAGGACTTCGAATTATCTTTTTGGAGGACATTTTATCATATAGCATTAACCGTAGGGCATTTAGATCAAGGTTGGTTTTTTTTTTTTTTTAAGGTTTTATTTATTTCTTGATTTGAGAGAGTGTGCATAGGTGTGCATGCACGCACGTGCATACACACAGGAGGAGGGTCAGAGGTAAACTCAGGCAGACTCCCCTGATGCAGGGCTCTGGCCTCATGACCCTAAGATCATGACCTGAGCCAAAATCATGAGCTGGATGTTCAAACTACTGAGTCACCAGACACAGCCAAAGTTGATTTTTAAATCTATCCTAAGTGTGTATACATTTCATTTGGAAAGACAAGATTTGAAAAATGTAAATAGAAGCCTTTAAGGAATGATTTATTTTGTATTGATCAATTATTTGGAAATTATCACACTTTAAAAATATCCATAGAACTAACAGTTAATTAATTAGACAACGAAAGAAGGCAAGCAGAAATGGTAATTGAGTCTTTTTTTTCCTGTCAGTGTCTCTGAGTTAAATAATTAATGTCCTCCAAAAGATATAGCTGTTAGCCGATATCTTCTCATTATTCTTATGGCAGTTCTTAAAGTTGATTTTTATTTAACTTTAAAAAATCATTAAAAATATATTTTTCAGTAAAATCAAAAGATTCAAAAGGGTATACTGTAAAACATTATGCTCTCACTTCTGTCTTCTCAGTTATACTCTTTTCCTCTTTAGAGTTTATGTATCCTTTGAGAACTATTCTTAAATGACTTAAAAGATTATTTTCTGAAAGAAAAAGATACGACAAGTACATGGTGAAGCTGAGCTACATTCATTTATCTTTCTCCCCATTGTCTCTGTTTTCATAGTCTCTACTTCAGTTAATGGAATTGAATTGTTTGAACTGAAAACCAATATCTGACTCTTCTTTCTCCTGTTATTTACCATCCTGTTGATTTTATCTCTTGAATATTCCCTATATCTCTTCCTTCTTATTTTCATGACTTTTTCAGTTTAGGCTTCATTATGCTTCATTTATTTTTGCAGTGTAACTGACTTCGTTGCCCTTCTTGCCCTTGTTTTCCACAAATAGAAAGTGCAGATCTAACTATGTTATTCCCTTGATTAAAAGATCTCACCATCTTCCTGTAAAGATACTGCCAGCATAAAGTTCATGGCTCCCAGATTTCTTTGTGATTCAGCCTTGCTTGACTTACACTTTCTCAACTTGCCTGACAGTGAACTAGTAAACATTTTTATTTCGCATGAGCTCATTTACTAGCTCTCCTCTTTTGCTGTCCCTCCATTCTTGTTTCTTAGTCATCTTTTCAGACACAGCCTGCAGCAGAAGTTTCCTATACTTGAAAAAATGTTTTGATTATGATGAACTTTATATAACATAAAATTTACCACTTTTAACTGTTTTAAGTGTACAATTTAGTAGCAGTAAATACATTCCCAATACTATATACAACTATCACCACTGTCCATTGTCAGAATTTTTTCACTATCCCAAACTGAAACCCCTCCTCCCCCTCCCAGCCCCTGGCAACATCTCTTCCACTTTCTTTCTCTATGAATTTGACTATTCTAGGTACCTCGTATAAGTGGAATCATAATTTTTGTCCTTCTGTGTCTGGCTTATTTCATTTAGCATAGTGTTTTCAAGGTTCATCCATTTTGTGGCATGGATCAGAATTTCATTCCTTTTTAAGATTGAAAAATATTATATTTATGTACCACATTCTGTGGACATTCAGATTGTTTCTACATTTTTGGCTATTGTGAATAATACTGTTATGAATATTATTGTACAAGTACATTGTAGTTACAACATTTTTGAAGAGATCTCCATTGAGCATAGTCCAGAAGGAAATACTAAATGATAGTAGTGGATTAGAGAGAGAGAGAGTTATGAGTGCTTGCTCCTTAGATAATTTTCTCTTTTACTTTTATTGCTTTTATAAAATAAATTTATGGAAATATACCCCAAAGTTAAAAAATATTAAATATAGCAACCCATTTGGAAATAAATGCATGAATCAGGAATGTGATTAGAAATTATTGTAGTTCATTATCGGAATCTGCATACTACACATACCCCAAAACTAAGAAAGAGATTTTAAAATTTTCAAAATTAGAATGACAAGTTGCTTAATTTAATGTGGCAATACCAATGTGAGAGTCAAACTATGCTAGGTAGGACTACTTTATGGGTTTCAGAGAAATGATTATCACAGTAAATATTCTAAGCACAAATGAGTCATTTTTGGCAATGATGCTCTTAGACAGCAGTGGGAAGGATTGAGGCAAAGTATCTCCTTTTTCTTGAACTGGGATGAGAATATAAATGTAATTGAAAAGGATTAATTTAATGGTTATCTTAACACTTTGTAAGGTATTTTAGCTTCCCAGTTTATAGTCACTATTTTAAGCAAATCATTGTTTTTCTTTTAAGGTTTTGGGGAAAATTTTTTGACTTACTTGGTAATATGTGAACATAGAGGTAAAATCTGCCAAAGACGAAAATCTTCTCAGTGATTTAGTCTCAGAAGTTTTATTGTATTTTTTAATGTTTAGTCATAAGGACCATGGATTCAACTTCGGCTATTTCAAGAAATGGGTTTTGGGGACTCCTGGGTGACTCAGTGGGTTGAGCCTCTGCCTTTGGCTCAGGTGGTGATCTCAGGGTCCTGGGATCCTAGCTCGCACATCCCGCACATAGTGTCCTCTGTTCAGCAGGAAGCCTGCTTCCCTCTCCCCCTCTGCCTGCCTCTCTGCCTACTTGTAATCTCTCTCTCTTTGTCAAATAAGTAAATAAAATCTTAAAAAAAAAAAAAAGAGGTGGGTTTTTATTTTTAAAATACAAGGCAATAAGGGAAATAGAGATCCAAAAATGTTTGAGATTGGGAAGTGTGTTATAGGCAGTCCTTTTGTAGTAGAATTGTAAATCAGCCCAGGGAAGCACCCAGGAATGCAGAAGTCTGCACCTTCTCTGTGTGGTGCCCTGCCATTCATGTAACTCAGATGGTCTTCATTTCTGTTTCACAAGAATTCTACTTTTTTTTGGCTGCCACTAGAGTTCATCTGCTGTTTTATATGTTGTTTTTATTCCTTATTTCTGCTTCTTCATAATTTCTCCTTAATTCTAATTAACCTATTTATCACTTCATGTAATTTACTCTGTTTTATGTTTGTTCAGTGTATCTTTATAGCTTAAGTCTCCGGATGTCTTATCTTAGTATTTCCTGATCCAGATTACCAAGAAAAAAACCCATCTGATTGCCTCAATTTATTCCCGTTTTTGCAGAGTTTTTTTCACCTAAGATCATTTCATAGGTTAAGTACTCACCAGTTCTGGCCAGGAGACTGTTTCCGGGTAGGACTATTTGCTCAGCAGACCCTGCGGACTGTACCACATTCCTTGAGGAGAGAACGAAGATGAGAGTAAAGCCATAGTGTGTTTGGTATACTGTGTCAAAATAGTAAGACTTGGCACATTATTGGTCCTCAGTATTCTTTGTTATTATCTGAGGACAGCAGTTAGGAAATGAGAAACTGTTTTAAGACTTGCAGGGTAACACGAAATGAAGACGAAAGAATGTATTGTGTTTGGGGCAAGGGTCTAGAGGATTAGACTCATTAAGGCCCTACTACTTTAGAATCATCAATTTTATATATACCCCGAAGGGAATGAACTCCTAAACGAACTGATGCTCTGGTACATATGCTTTAGGCATACTTTCCTGGCTCTTCCCACCTGTCCACTTTCTCCTTGCCTATAGTCAAGAAGACACAGATGGAGAAAACTTAAAATAGGACATGTTGGTATCCCCATAAACTCATTGATACTGGCCTCAATGGTCCCTCAGCTGTATCAGTTTCTTACTTGCCCTCCTGCCCTCTGCTGCAACTGCTTCCCTGTTCTCAACCTCTTATTTATAACCACTCCCTATTTCATCCACACTACCTTCAGCACATGATTTTGTCTTCTACTTCAGAGATCAAAATAAAAGATATCAGACAGGAATTCACTCAGTTTTCACTCCTCTTATCTGTAATTAGTTACTCCAATTCTTTGGATCCTATCATGTCCTACCTTTTCAGAAACCTACACTAGTAGTCATCCTTTCTTTTTTTTTCCCATTCATTGCCTTTAAATTTATTGAGATAAGCTCACTTCTCATAAAGTTTACCCTTAATATTCAGAGGTTTTACTGTCTTCACAAAGTTGTCTTTCGATCACCAATAATCCCTTCTTTCTTGTATATACAACTTGTCCCTTTCAAGCCAGATTGTTTCCATTAACTATTTAAAGATGTCTTTTTAATCCTAGGGCAGGGGAAATTTCTTCCCTAATACCACATGCCTTATCCTTCATTTACCATATTTTCACCACCCTCTTTGCTAAAAACCTTTTGAAAGAATTATTTTTTCTACCTCGTAATAACTCGGGCTTATCTATCTGGTTTACCTGCCCATCACACTTAAACAGGTTTCCCCAGGGTCACCAGTGACTTTTGCATTTTTAAATCTAGTGGACACTTTCACTCATTGTGATTTTTCAGTAGCCCTCCTCCTCTAGCAACTTCTTTTTCTTTTGCAGGCTCATCCTCTTTATCTTTATTATTAAATATTGGCATTACTTAAAATTGAATCCAAGGCTCTCTCCTCTCAGTTTTCTTTCTTTGTGGCATCATCCATATCCATTGCTACAATTACTGTTTGAAAACAAATTACTTCCAGATTTATATCTCTATCCCTTTTCTGCCCTTGAAGCTCCAGACTAATGTATTTCATTCCTGACTTTGATATCTTATGGGGTTCTCAAAGATATCTCAGAGTTAGCCCATCTAATATCAAATTCAAGGATCCCCTCCTTAACACCTGATTCTTTTCCACAGGTTTTTATTTCAGTGAAATGTACCACTATCTATTAGATTATGCAAACCAGAAACCTAGCCATCTTTGACAGTCTCTTCCCATCATTTCACATATTGAGTCTGTCACTGAATTCTGACAATATGTAAGTATAGGGATATGATAATATGCCTATATTTTCTTATATGTGGAGACAGAGAAAGGATAAAACAAAATTGGCAAAATGGTACATTAATGGATCTGGATGTACAGACATTTCTCAATTATTCTTGTAGCTTTCCTTAAGTTTAAAATTATTTCAAAATAAACAATAAAATGTTTTATGATTTTAATGTATAGAGATACAGTGAAAATATATGACAATAATAGCATAATCAGTGGGAGAAGGCAATAATAGAGTGAAAGAGTAGAGTAGTAATACTCCAGTTAAAAGACAAAGAGTTTGGTTGTTCTTCAGATAGTTAAATTTAGTTAAACATAGAATTGCCATATGAGGGACGCCTGGGTGGCTCAGTTGGTTAAGAATTGCCATATGACCCAGCAGTTATTCATGAATTGTTATTTCCCAAAAACTTTAAAACAGGTACTCAAACAAATACATGTACATGCATATTCACAGCAGTGTTATTCACAATAACCAGAATGTGGAAAACAGCCCAAATGTCCATCAGAGATGAGTGGATAAACAAATTGTGGTAAATCCAAACAGTGGAATGTTATTTAACCTTAAAAAGTAACAGTACCAGAGAGACAAGCCAAGAAACATACTCTTTTTTTTTTTTTTTTAAGATTTTCTTGTTTTATTTTATTAATTTATTTGACAGAGAGAGAGAGATCACAAGTAGACAGAGAGGCAGGCAGAGAGGGGAAAGCAGGCTCCCTGCTGAGCAGAGAGCCTGATGGGGCTCCATCCCAGGACCCTGAGATCATGACCTGAGCCGAAGGCAGAGGCCGAACCCACTGAGCCACCCAGGCTCCCCCAAGAAACAGACTCTAAACTATAGAGAATAAACGAATGGTTACCAGAGGGGAGGTGTGTTGGGGGTTGGGTGAAATAGGTGATGAGGATTAAGGTATACACCTATTGGTCATGAGCACTGGGTGATGAATGGGATTGTTGAATTACTGTATTGTACACCTGAAACTAATCTACAACTTTATGTTAACTATATTGGAATTTTTTAAAAAGGAAAAAAAACAAAAAGTAAATTACTGCTTATGCTAAATGTGGTTCAACCTTGAAGACATTATGCCTTACATAATATCTTACACTGAATGATTCCATTTGTGTGAAATCTCCAGAATAAGTAAATTCATAGAGAGAGGACTGCAGATTGGTGGTTACCAGGGACTAGGGGAAGGGGAGAAAGGGGAGAAACTGCTCAGTGAATATGAGATTTTATTTTAGTGTGATAGAAATGTTTTGGAAGTAGATAGAGGTGATAGTTCCATAACATCGTGAATATACCAAGTTTTTAGTACTAAATTACTTAAGAATAATTTTATGTTTATGTGAATGTATGTGAATTTTATCTCAATAAATTTTTTTAAAATTAAATAAGACAGAAAAATGTCAGATTGGATTTTAAGAGCCTACTTCTATGCTGCTTACAAGACACACATCTTACATGGAAATGCAAAGGTCCAAAAATAGTCAAGATGGTCTCAAAAACAGAGATAGAGGATGTGGTACACATGAACCTTATATCAAGATTATTCTAAATCTGCAGTGGTTAAGACAGTTAAAGGATAGACAAATTCATATGGAATGGAATGGATATACAGACACAAATACAGTTTGGTTTGTAGTGAAGATGGTACTGCAGAAAAACAGAAATGAATGATTTTCTTAAGAAATGGTGTTGGGTCAGTTGTATATCCTGTAGGAGAGAAAATCCTCACCTAATTCATACTATACAAAAAGGTAAAGTATACATAAAGTAAAAAAGTAAAAATGAAGCTCTTATGGAATAAAACAACTATTACATAGCATAAAATATTTTCATGACCCTGTAATAGACAAATATTTTTTAAACAAGATACAAAAAGCAGTAATCATAAAGGAAAAAATATTTTTAAAGGATTTATTTATTAAAGAGAGGGGGGAACACTTGCACATGCACGTGGTGGGGAGTGGCAGAGGAAGAGGGAGAGAGAGGGTCTCAAGCAGATTGTCCACTGAGTGTTGAGCCCGATGTGGAGCTTGATCACCACCTGAACCAAAACCAAGAGTCAGACACTCAACCGACTGTGCCGTCCAGGTGCCCCTAAAGGGAAAGATTGTAAAGTTGGACTGCATTCACATTCAAGCTTCTGTTAAACAAGAGAGAGAAGAGGTAAGCTACAGAGTGAAAGAAGGTATTTGAAGCATCTAACAAAGAACTTGTCTATAAAATATGCAGAGAACGACAAATAAATAAGGAAAAGACAGCCCAATAGAAAAATGGGCTAAAGATTTGAGCATTACTTCCTGAAAGAGGAAGTCCTCCATTACTCTTTAGGGAAATGCAAATTCAGACTATAGTAAGATAGCATCCTAAATTAAGAACACTGACAATACCAAGTGTTGGAAAGAAAACTGATTAGCAGTATATGCTAAATGCACTGTAAATATATGACCTATGATAGTGTCCATCCAGTCTTAGGTGTATACTCAAGAGAAATGCATGTACACATTTACCAAAATACATGTACAAGAATGTTTATGGCAGCTTTATTCATAGTAGCTTTTAAAGTATAAACAACCTTAAGTGTCCAACAATGGAATGGAGAAATACACTGCGGAATCTTCCTATAGGGGAGTATTACATGACAAAGAAAATACATACTGCTACTACATCTAACAACATGGATGAATTTCACTATGTTGAACAAAAGAAGCTAGACTCAAGATAATGCATATTTTATGATTCCATTTCTATAAATTTCTATAAATTTCATCACAGGCTAATTTGTGATGCCAAAAAAGCCAGTATAGTGATTATCTCTTGAGAAGAGTGAAACATTGTGACTGCATTGCTAATAGTATTCTGTATATTGGTCAGAGTAGTTACAGGTATGTGTTCATTCTGTGATACTTTATCAAGCTCTATACTTATGTAGTATACACTGAGTATATTAGATACTTTAGTATAACTCTTAAGTTTGACATTCAATCCACTGAGTAGTCTCTTCTGCTTGTATCAGTTGAATTTTCAATTTGAATTTTTATTTTCCTACTTTTATTTCCTGCTTTCTACTTAGATTTTGGTTTCCTTGTAAATTTTTCTTAGTTTGTCAACTCTTAACATTTCATCCATTTTTTTCTGACATTAATCTTCTCTCTTTATGGCTTTATGCACCTGTTTCATAGGTGCTGTATCTTTTTGCATTCTGCCAAGTATGCCAGATAATTCATTAAGAGGGTATGGGTGCACACACACATGCATGATCATTTTCTTCTTCCTTTCATTCCTTATTGAGTAGCCTTTTTATTAAAATCAAATTTGTGGACTCCACACCCCATCCCTACCACCTTCCTTGAACATGGTAAAATCCATTCAAACTGATTTACGGGGATCATGTAGGATTGTTGCCTTCTTCTTTATAGTGATGTTAAAATCCTCTTGAAATCTATACCTTGAGAAGGAATTGGGTGTCCATTCTGGTTGTTAGTTTATGGTTGACAGATCAAGAGCTTTGCTGTGTTAACTTCTCACTGTTTACTTTGGTGAATTATATAACTAAAACCCACAACTACCAACATGCATTCTACCCAGGTTATTGGTAGAATTAACCTATTATTTCAATTCTTGGATGACATCTTCCTTACGTGTGCATGCATGCAAGTGTGTGCACACGTGCGTGCGTGCACACACACACACACACACGCGCGCACACACACAGCCATGCAGAACATTGCTGCCAGTTGTCTTAGTTGAGTACTTTGTTGATTCATTTCTGGGAGTTTTAGTCACTGAAGTGTGTAAAAAGATGGAAGTCAAGGATCAGTACTCCTGCCACCATAAACAGCATTCATTTAGTAGAGCAACAAACGTTTAATATTCTGATTCAGGCAGATCTTAAATATCAAGTTAGAATATACAAAGGAGGTCTGTTTCATGAGAGAAAACAAATGTCCTTGGTAAAAGGACATTTCCTTGAGATATTTAAAGTGGATGCTCTGGCTTGGAGCAAGAAGAAGCTATATTACTGGACTCCTAGCCAGACTATTTTGAGCTGAAGCCCTGACCCCCATTTTGGTCCGAGTGCATTGTTGACTGTATTAGTTAGAGCCACCTAACCAGCACAGATCAGCTCATCTGGGTGTCAGCATCAGGTATTGAGATAGTGGATTTGGCTAGAGGGAAGTATCAGACTTGGAAGCTATAATTATTACAGAATAAGAGTGAGTCACTTTGATAAATTGCCAGGTCTTTTCTATTTGTTCATCAAATTTTAGAATTATAGATGGTGAGCAGTGAATAGATGAAGTCCTCCCTTCCCCCTCACACTGTAAATATTGCCATTTTTTTTCCTGTTGTAAAGATAATGTTTTTTGGTTAAAAATGAATAAAACAGCATTGTGGTTTTTAAAAAGAAGGCAGACAGGGAAGGTTTCTCTGGTATCCAATCTTCTAGAAATTTCTGTTGCTAGTAGTTTTGTAGGGCATCTATCCAGTTTCATTATTTGAGTGCATTTGTTTGTATGTATTATATATAGTTTCAAAACCACAGATGGAATCATCTTATACATTCTGCCATAAATATTAACAACTTAATACCTGTTGAGTATTTACTGTGTACCTGGAGCTGAGGCAGTTACTTTACATGTATTTTCTTATTTAATCCTAATAATCACCACATGTTGAATTGGAACTATCCCAATTTTACAAAAGTAAAATTAGAGATGTTACGTAACTTTTAAAAAGTCACGCAGGTAAAAAGTGGCAGAGCCAGAACTCAAGCCCAAATCTTTTTGGTGGCAAAATTCATACTCTTAGCTTTATTTCATTGTTCTGAACCTGCTTTTTTCACTTACAAAGCATTTTGGACATTTTCCCATACAAATGTACATACAACTATGGCTAGTCTTAATGGATAAAAACTGTTCTGTTATGTGAATATCCCATAATTTATTAGCAAATCTCCAGTTAATCGCTTTTTAGGTTGTTCCTAATCCAAATCTCCTTGTGCTAGTATCATACTATTCTAATTACTGTAGCTTTATGGTTTAATACATAGCAAGGCAGGTCATGTATTTTTCTAAGTATTTTTTATCTTAAGCAGTTCATTTTTTTAGAATAATAATATATTCAATTTATAATGTTCTCCAACATCCCTGTTATGATTTTAACTAAAATTGTGTTATACGTTGTAGTAGCTAGAATTTTTTTTTTAAGGTTTTTCTTATTTATTCGACAGAGACACAGCAAGAGAGGCAGGGGGAGTGAGAGAAGGAGAAGCAGGCTCCTTGTGTGGGGCTCGATTCTAGGACCCTGGGATCATGACCTGAGCTGAAGGCAGATGCTTAATCACTGAGCCACCCAGGTGTAGAATTTTTATCAGCATGCTAACCAGTACAGATGAATTTGGGTGAGCCTCTGGCTGCAACAAGTTTTCAGTTAGTGTCTCTGGGCTTCAAGTCTGAGAGTCCATGGACCTAGAACATTTACTTAATTGGCTGTGTTGGGGGCATTTGAGTATTGCTACAAAGTCACTCACAACCTGGTTTTTAGATTTGGGCATGATGAATTCCTTTTAAAAGGATTTGGAAGATATATGCCATCATCCCTCAAAGGCACATAAATTAAACATAGAACTTTATATATAATTTCAGTGTGTTAGGAAATCCCTGAAATCTGTTTATGGGTCACAGATTAATAATTCTTGCTAAGAAACAGAAGAATACCAGAATAGAGAAGTCTAGTATGTAGTCTTAGAGTCAGGTATGTTATTGTATGCAAAGAAAAATACTACTTTTGTAATGGATTGACAGGTATTATTAATCTCAAATAGGAGGAATATTAAATTTCTCTGATGACCTTGGATCAAGAATGAGGATTGGAATAACAACCTTGGGAATAACTAGCTAGGCTAAACAAAGAGCAATTGGAAAAACAGTAAGGAAGACAAATATGCCAGGGTGATTGGACAGAACATGAATTTTTGAGTCACTTAGACCTGAATTTGAATCTTTGCTCTGCCATTTGCTGGCTATGGAAATTTAGGCAAATCACATGTTCTCTGTGAGCCTAAATAAATTACAACTGCTATTAGCAACAATAATAAAATACATCAAGGAAACAGAACACTTCTTAAGTTAAATGTGAAACTATTAGTAAGAAGAGTCAAAGCAGATGAGTGAGGAATTCAAGGTGACTTTGGATTTTCTTTTTAGTTAAAAGGTAGTTATTCAGTATAAACTAGTTTTTGTTAATACTAGACACCTGAATTGAGATTTCACTAAGAAAGCCAGTATTGTTGGTAAGCCTTCAGAAATTCAAAGAAAAGGACTAATGAACAATATTCATATTGGAGAAGATTTATATGTGCTTTAAGGGAGTACCCAAGAGATTATGTTGCCATTTTGCAGATGACTAGTATTTAATCTTTCACCTATCATGATAACAATGGCAACAGTTCACATTTATGGAGAACTTATTCTGTGCCAAAGACTGTGCTAAACACCTTATATGCATTATCTCTTTTGATTTTCACAACAACCCTGGGGAGTAGATAGTGTCATCATCAATGTTAAGCAATGAAGTAATAGGTCACAGGCCTGGTAAATGGTAAACCTAGGATTTATTTTCACGCTTAAGCATTAAGCTGTTACCTCTCCAATTAGTATACTCACACCACTGCAAAATAACCAAAAAGTTCAAATATCCAGGAAGTTTTACATAATTGTCATCATGTGTATAGGATTTTGAAAGTGAGGACTTCGTTAAAGTTATCAAAACAAAAGTTATCCTTCTCCATCTGTATTTCTACATAATGATGTTGCTAAGGATATTAATAAAATCTTAAAGTATTAAGACTAGTTAAGCATTAAGGTGTTTTTGTGTTTTTATTGTATTCCCAATTGTTAGGAGTAGGGTAGGTATGTATTAGATTATTTTCTCAGTCAACTATATTCAGCTAACTGGACCTTTTAATGTTCTCATCATAAGTGTTGATACATATATTTATATACATATAAGCATAAGAAAAATTTTAGTCCATTATTATATATAAATTTGTCCAAATGTTTTCTTTCATCTGATTAGAAGTTTTTCAGGTAAGGAATGTTAAAACATCTTTTAATTTTTTGCTAAAATTAAAATTAATTCTTAAGTAAGAAAAACAGCACATTACAACTATACCATATAATGATCATTTATGTGTGATCTTCTTATCTGAGAAGGATCTTGTTTTGTCTTCAGTAAACTGGCATCTTTTAATAATCTAAGATGTCGTTTCTTGGCTGTTCAGTCTTTCATAGAGCTAATGAAGAGAGTATTGGGTAAAAAAAGAAGAATTTTAAATTTTAAAACATTTTTACTTTCAACTCGTCAAATACTTGGTCATACTCTATAAATTTTTCTTAAAAGGTTTGAATGTGGCTTTAATGAACATACTGTTTGAGAGCTTTAATTATGAGTAAATTCTCTTTAAAATTTGACTGTTTCTAATTGGTAGTATAATGTGTTGGTGTGAGGAGAAAAAAAAAAAGATTATGTGATAAGATTTCAGTGTCTGGAGTGATTGTGTAGTTAATTTAAAATGAAAGAGAAATACTGAAATTCCTTCACTGGTGATCATCGTTTATTGAGGCCCTTTGGTTTTGTAAAAATGTTTATAGTTACAACAGTATGTTATACTTTTTATATGATTAAAATTTAATTTCCTTCCTTATTTTTGGTTTGGCTTCCTTTTGTCTATTTTCTTCTCTTTTCTTTAATTGAAAAAACGAATGGAACCAAATATAAGATGGTACCACTGTTTTCTCCTTCTTTTGTATAATCTTGTTGCGTGTCTCTACATAAGCTGTTCTGGCCACTCATCATAGTAACCAGCTGGGCCATTTCACCTGCTGGAGCCATTAAAGAGGACTCTCTCCCCCTAGATTAATCCCCTCCGACATTAGTTTTTTGCACTGACAACTGGAGCAGGCATTCAGAATTTGCAGGTGGCCAGTGTGACGCACATAATTGCCTACAATTTTAGGCAATGAATAAAAATGGTCTACATTACTTGTCAAAGGTTGTATATGCAGTGCCAAGTGAGATCTATGGGAAGCCTTTTAGGGTTTAAAGAACAGTTAATAGCAAGGCTGCACAGGGCTTTTTTAATCATAATGCATTTGTAATATAGCACTTTGATCTTCTCCTTGTAGGAAATGGTGTTACATTAGCCACTTTTAAACATTTATGAGTGAAATTCAGTTATAGAAGAGTAAAAGTGATTATTCTTAAGCAGAACATGTTAGATTTCATTAAAAGTTTTCAGCTTGCCCCTTCCTTGTTAAAATCTGTGGGAAGTCCTTTTCCTGGAGAGTTTCAAATCAGGATCTAAGGACATAGGGCTTTTTCCTTATTTTTCCTGTTGGTAACAGCAAGATTTGGAAGGAAGGTATACTAAATATTGAGGTAATTTATACAAGTGGATATTTATAGAAAAATAATTGATTTATAGTAAAGTAAATACATCAATAAAAGCCTAAAAAAATCTATTACTGATAATTGTGTATTACAATAAATTTGTAGGAAATGCATATTTAAAACATATCCATAAATTATCTTTAACAACAACAACAAAAAACCAGATGACTCTCAAACGCACTTCTTCTGGAAGAGCTAAGTTTGACCTTTCAGACCCAAGAGCCTTTTATTAACACCTGCCTGTAAGAAGAACCTTGCCACACGCAGCTTTTAGATTCAGAACCACAAAACTGATGAGGAAAGACTTGAAGGGTTCAGTTTGTGTCACTTGCTGTTTGCCGTTTCCATTTCACAGATGATTAATCTTTCTGTGAAGAAAGGCTAGAGAAACAAAGCACATTGGGCTCTTCCTGCAGTTACTCCTTCTGAATGCACACTAGCTTGCTAACTAAAAGGCCTTTAGATTTCCAGCAGAGAGAGATGTTCTGAAAGTGAATGCAGCTGGTTGGAGGTCACCAGTGCAGGGCTCTTGCCATTGTGTAATGGAGGCTTTGGCAGGTTGGGTGGGGGGGGGGGGTTGTTGGAGCAGGGACAGGAGAAGTGGGCAGGAAGAAGGTGTTGGCAAAAAATTAATTCCGAATTAAAAGGGTTTGGCCAGTTGATTTAATATTTTGGAGGGTAGATCATCAGTAATAGGTTCAATTTTTTCTATTTTGTTTGTTTTTCTTTTTAAGGAAGAAATTATAATTCAGTCTCTTTCCAGTATTCCCCCCTCCCTCCATTTCCTAATAAGCATGTTTATCTTGTAAGTGGCATCACTAGGTGATACTGAAATATTATTAGCTCTTATAGTCTTTGGTGTATGTGAATTGTCTTGAAATTTTTAAGACTATAACTAATTTTGCTAGTATTCCACATTTTATATATTAAAATGTTAATGCCACAATGTTTCATTGGTATTTGGATTTTTAATGAGTTATTAAAAAATAATTATGTGTGTGACTTAGTTCCCCTTTTGTATAAAATTGTTTTTACTTTGAGGATTTGAAAACTTTTAATTTTAGTATTTAGTATCTGAATGTTCAGTGTCCATCTTGTATTTACTTTTTTCTCAATCTTGTGCAGGATATAATGTGCAAAGTCAAATCCTGGGTTATAGATCAAAAGAAACCTGTTCGCTTCTATCATGATTGGAACGACAAAGAGGTAAGTTGTAACTATCATGCCTTCTATTCCTGCCTTGGCATTGACTTCTTAGGGAACAAATTAGATTTTCCATTATTATATATATAATTACTGTTAATATCTAGTTAAACTTTATTTCCGTCAATGATTGCTTACTACCAGGCTTGTTATTACTTTCTTTTCCCCTACTCCTGATATTTCATAACTGCTAATTTCTTGGAAACAAGAATTTTGAAAATGAAAATGGCTACTTGTTTGACAAGAGTTTATTCTCAAGTTACTCAATGACTTGCTCAACTTTTAAAAAAGATTCTTTCTCTATCTCCCACTCTAGATTGAAGTGTTGAATAAACACTTATTTCTGACTTCAAAACCAATGGTATACTTGGTTAATCTTTCTGAAAAAGACTACATTAGAAAGAAGAACAAATGGTAAGTTTTTCCCCCTCAGATATATTCAGACGTATCCTGGCTCTACCCATAAACACACGTACATATGAACTTATGGCTATGTTAGATTTTAGTATTTTTTCTCCTTATTATTAAAAAGTTTAAAATGGGTGAGAGAGCTTTGTCTGGTTTTGTACATTCTGAGATGAATCTCCTAATTGATCTACACTGAGAGAACGTAAGAAGAAACAAACAGAATTAAATTAGGCAATATTGAATCATGTGTATTTACTTATTAAATTTAAATTTAATAGATGTTACTGTTTGTTTCCTTTGCAAAATGAGAATAAATGTAGTTAGAGTGAAAAAACTTTTAAACTGGGAATTTCTAACTGTGTTGATACTATATGTGGCCTTAAAATATCCACTTGAGATTATAGCTAAGTATAAGTTTTAAAATCCAGATCAAATGCTTTAAAATTTTTTTTCAACTAAAAATACTGTATGTGAGTGGGGAGAGGAAAGGAAGGTATCTGCTTCAAATACTTGTAAAGTGTATAAAGGTAAAAACTGCGCATTCATGTGTTGTCATTCTTGACATGTAACCTAAATGTACAAGGTTTTCTTTCATTCACTAATAACTTCAGAAACTCATACTTCTGTAACGTGTGGGCATGTGCACATTTGGCATTGCACTCACTATGACTTGCCTCACGGGACCCTCAGTATTTCATACTATTAAGTCATACAAACAAATCAAAACTATCCGGAGCAAAATATCTGCGTTCTCCTAAAATATATTGTCGGTTTTCCCCTGTACTTCATTAAGTACTTAGATGCACATGGTTTCAATTTTCCATTAAAAATTCTCATTTCCATATGATATCAAAGAGTGAGAAGCTTTAAACTGAAAAATAAACATTCATAGACTGGAAGCCAAAACAATAATTAATGTCAGATGGTTAACTCCAATAAATGATTAGAATAAATTCTGTGAAATTACTGCAACTAAAAATGCCCCATTGATATTACTTTAAGACATTTTGTGTTCCTGATAGGAAACTGAATTTGTCTTCTTTATTGGTACGGTTCTAGAAAGCATAAACCTAACATGAAAATTCAGTTCTTACTGGTCAGTGTCCTCCAATAGATAATTAACTTTAAAACAATCAGTACTGTCTTATTTCAAATTCTTATAAATTTGATGACTAATGTGTTAAAAATTATTACCTTTGGGAAGGAATTTTAAAATTTATTACTTGACCTCAGTTAATAAATCTTATTGTTGTATGAATGGTAAGGTTTCCTGAGGCTTCATGAAACAATACAGACATCAAAGTTTACATGAAAAGGGATGAGTCAGTTTCCTTGCCCAAAGGGGCTTCTCACACCTGTATTTGGATGATTACAGGTAGAACTCCCTGGCTCTAATTGTATAGTAAATACCATTTCCCAGACCCTAATGGTAGACAGACTGCTTGGGAGACGCCAGTCTGTGATTTAGCTGTCGCCAGACACCCCATGTTTTTTGAGACCAGTTGTGATGATGATATGGTTATAGCCAATTGAAAGCAAACTCTTGTCTAAATAGCAAATTTTAATTTATAAAGATGTAGAGGTATGGATGATCCTATTTATAAAACCAAATTTTAGATTTTATATATAACTAATGATCTGGTTTGGGGCTATGTGTATGTTTGGTGGGGTGGGTGGGGGGAATCAGATCTTGTGGAAGTTAGTGTAATTGTAGCTGAAAGATCAAAGACTGGGTAACTGAGTGATGTTCCAGAAGAGAATTTACCACATAGCCATTTTCTGTACAGTTTCTGCCGCCTGCTGTTCCTATTTTCCCTCAAGCTAGCCATTGACTACCCCCTGTGCATCCCTGCTCGTAAAAAATGATTGAGGAAGTATTTGTCATGTATTTATGAGTGGGAAACATTGTGTGATAGGGAATGGCATCTACTGGAGCCAGAAAGATTGCCATTTTCCTTTCATTCAGCCACTCTGCTACAGCTTTAAATCCTCTGTTTATGCAACATAGCCTTTGTATTAAAGTGCAGAATAAATTTTTATTATGAAGGATACGAACACTAGGTTTTCATCGTTTATAACACTGCAAGCAGATGTAAATAGTTAAGATACATTTTAACTACTAAATCCTTTTAATTTGTGTTAGCATCTTGTTTTTTGGTAGCATTTATATCTAAGCTCCATTTGCTTGCATTAGCTGCTCCTTTAGCAAAAGAAAAAGTTTCTGTTTTTTAAAGTTATTATGTAATATTAGTGTAGCAAATTAAGACTGATGCAGGAATATTATGTAATATTAGTGTAACAAATTAAGGCTGATGCAGGAAGTAGTAATAACTATTTTCATGGGTCTTTTAGATCTAGAAAACTATTTTAAATGGTCAGGAAAGAGGAGGAGGAGGAGGAGGGATTTGTGATTTTGGCCATAAGAGGAAGACCATAGGAAACTGTAGTTTAGTAGGTCACCATGTCAGACCTAATGAACATTTTATTTTATTTATTTATTTTTTTTAAAGATTTTATTTATTTATTTGACAGAGAGAACTCACAAGTAGATGGAGAGGCAGGCAGAGAGAGAGAGAGGAAAGCAGGCTCCCTGCTGAGCAGAGAGCCCGATGCGGGACTCGATCCCAGGACCCTGAGATCATGACCTGAGCCGAAGGCAGCGGCTTAACCCACTGAGCCACCCAGGCGCCCCCCTAATGAACATTTTAATTACTAGTTAGAGTTTACTTTAAATTTAAATGGTAACATTGTTTTTTAATCCTAGAAAAGAAGGGAGCATTTTGAAAGATAAGTCTATTTTGTTATTGAGTAGGTACATTGACCTTTTGAAAGATGTGAGAAACCAAAAATCGCTCGAGACATCTCCTCGCTGGTTTAACAATGTTGAATTAGTCATTTCGTTGATTTATGATTAAGACCTAGCCGCTTGAGGACATGGTAGCCGAGTTAGTTACAGTTTTGTTATGATCAGATGACAGTAATCAAGATGATATAAGCAGAATCCACAGAAACCTTTTTTTTTTATTACAAATAGCTATTCTTTGAATGCCGAAGTTGTTGTCTTGGTGAGTGCCAAGTGTTTTTGAACATTGGAGGATTTCATCTTTTAAACACGATCAGTTGTTACTTATAACTAAAATTGTACTGTAGGCTGTATTAATTTTCATTTGAGATTGCCTACTGAGTTATGGTATCAGGCAGGGCAGGTACAGGACATTAGAACTGTCAAACCATTGCTTAATTAGGGGTTTAAATTTCAATCTTTGCACCTTTGTTGCTTTGTAAGTAGTATATGCCATCCAGTTATGAAATCAGTAGAGCAAACTAATTTTAGATGTTTTGTATACCTACATAGCTTCCAATGTGTTCACTTGCCTCTATCTTAAAACTATTGCCTCTATTGGTAAAGGATAACTCCATTTTATTGCATATTATATACTATATATTAACATTCAACTGGAAAATATATCTAACATTTAAGACATTCAGACTTCTTACGTGTATATGTATAAACATGATATTTGCATGCGCCTTGGTGGGCTTGTGGTCAACAAATATTACCCTTTGACTAATATTGTATGAGTCGGTTAATCTGGGTATTGAATTGATTCATGACAGGTAGATAAATATTTACTATCCTTTAAGTTGTGTGATCAAGGGCAGTGTGTCTATTTCACTAACTGAATTCTAAATAGAAAAAGGTTTTATTAGTTCTTACTATTCCATGATTCAGTCCCTTCATTTCCCCCTTTCCTATTTTTGTTAGTTTTCCACAAAATTTGTATACAACAACTGGAAATAGTTTGGGATACTATACATTGTGTGCCTGGTTAGAGGGAGAATCGCAGAATAAATCCAACATTTCCTTGATTTCTTGAACTGTGTGTGTGAGAGTTACAGCTACTATATCTCAGCAGCCCTGCATGAAGAAGGAAATAATATTCATTTTTACATATAATTTTGTATGTCTATATATCTATATATACAATAAACATATACATGTACATATATATATTTGTGTAAAGGCAAAACTATAGAAAACTATTCTAAGAAGTCATCAATTTCTGGCAAGATTATTTACTAAAACTAGAAATTTATGCTGCTGTGGGAAAAACCACATTGTCATACATTAGATTTACTTGAAAGAGATAAAATGAGAATAAGTATTCTTAAAAAAAATTATTCATTTTAGTTTAGGAGCTTCTCAAGTAGATGTGAAATTAGGTTTAATTCACATAAAGTTTTCAGAAACATACCCTGCTGTATAAAGCAAGATTCACATGTATGAGATTTTTAAATATTTCTATCTTTACTAGTCTGGCAAAGAAAAAGCCCTGAAATACCCATACAGTGTTTTAGTGGGACTATGATTTCTATTTTTTATCATTTGTGGTTCATATAGTTTTGGGGGGTTGTTGTGTCTGCTTCATCTTGAAGTACTCAACATTGTGAAGCCTGTGAAATTACATTATTTATTCTGACTGTGTTCATACCTACTTCAAATCACAACATAATGCTGGTAGGTTTATTTTAACAAGTGAGGGGTTTTTTAGCTGAATTAAATCTTATAATCTGTAATTCATAATAATTTTCATAACTCAAATATTTTTTAAACAATATTTTAAGATTTTATTTATTTATTTGACAGAGAGACAGAGAATACAAGTAGGCAGAGAGGCAGGCAGAGAGAGAGGAGGAAGCAAACTCCCTGCTGAGCAGGGAGCCCGACGCGGGGCCTGATCCCAGGACCCTGGGATCATGACCTGAGCTCAAGGCAGAGGCTTTAACCCACTAAGCCACCCAGATGCCCCTCAAATACTCTTTTTTAATGATGATTCCTTTATGGGGACTAGTGCTTATATGTTCCTTTGACAGATATGAAGGAATGATAGGGCTGGTCAAGGGTATTCTAGAAGTCTAAGCAATTCTTTTTAAATATGGGATTGATTAAATTGGTGAACTTCTGTAAAGATATTCTTAATTTTGCTTAAGTTATAAATGAATCTAAAAATTTTTCTTAATTTGTTTTACAGTTTTGTTTTTGCTACTAGATCATTCTCAGCTATATGCTTTTTAATTTGTATTATGATAAAGCTTTGAAAAAGTATCAAATGCACTACAGGCTGGGATTTCAAATAATTTCTGGTGAATGGATTTTGTGGAATTGATTATTTTCCAATTTCTTTGATCAGAGTCTTGAGAGCTTAAAAAAATATATATACTAAAGCAAAACAGTTTTTGTTTTGGTTTTGTTTTTTTAATTTTAAGAGATGGAACTCTTAAAGAAGTGGGAAGGAAAAGACCTTTCCCTATTCAGACATCTTTTTACTTGGAATGTACTTTTGGATTTGTACATATGTATACATGTAATAATACTTGTAATACATGTAATAATAAAGAATTTCTTTCTGGCTTTCATTAAATGGGTTTTGGGTGCCTTTTTAGCAATTTCATATTCTTATCAAGTGGTATTAGTACCCTAGAGTGCTTAGTCATAACAAAACCAAATAACAACTCTGATTCCGTATTATAAAAAAGATAACTGTAGGAGAAATCACATCTTTTTATAGGAATATAATGCTATTTATAATGCTCCCCACTGTATTATGCATTTCCCCTGGCTTATTTGCATTTTTTTCCAATACGGTTTGCAGACAATAATTTCTATTTGCAAAATGGTTCGTTGAATTTGAGAAAATGTTCATTTTGGGAGGGTCAGTTGTTATTTTCATTAGCACATCTGTTGACTTACTAATTTATGAGTGATAAAATTTATCAAGTATGTCAGGACATTTATCTTTTTTAAAGTAGCTGAGGAATTTGACTGCATGTAATAGGCAAACGTTTCACAGAATTCTTTCTAGCTTTAAGAGACTAAAGCTCTTTTAAAAAACAAGTGTTTTCTTACTAGAGGGGAGCTCAATAAGGGGATGTGTGAAATAGCTGATGGGGACTAAACTGTACACTTGTCATGATGAGCACTGAGTAATGTATGCAATTGTTGGATTCCTCTATTCTCCATCTGAAACTAATATAACATTGTATGTTAACTATATTGGAATTAAGTTTTTTTTTAAAGGAATAATTAAAATGTTTTCCATATTAAAACAGACAAGTATTCTCTAGAATTCTCTTATATGAAATTAAAATATATGTTCCCCATATATGTACACAAATACATCATCTAAGAAATGAAAGGGAAAGTTAGACCTATATAGTGTTTTCAAATTACAAATGATTCATGTACACAAAAGAATTTTCCTGCCTCTCTACCCCACTTACTTTGGTGAATAATTCAAGGACTATTAGCGTTTTTAAAAAATTCATGCCCTAGGGATGAAGGACCTCTAGATCAAATTTTGTTTCCAAAACTGTGAGTTGGGATGAGTTCCACTCATAAAATAGGAGTTTTGACTAGTAGCAGTTGGTAGAGGTGGAGAAGAATTTTGAATCCTAGAAATTTTAGGACTGTTGGCGGTAGGAGATATAAGCAGGGCCTTGTGAAGGGATCGGCATGGAGCCTTATGCAGTATACATGATCTGAGTAAGTTTTTCCTACGAGAAGGCTATAGAAAAGGAAAGGAGAGGGTGCCATTTGGGGCAATTTTGGTGTTTTGTCTAATATCCTGCTTGTGCAGAATAGGAAATGGGTATTGTTTCCACTGTTTTCTCCTATCTTCCCCGGTGACAAGAGCTACCTTTGGAGTTAATGTTGTAGTCCAGCTACTACATTATAAGTTAGACTTTTGAGGGCTAGACTAAAATGTTGGGTACCATTAATAACATGGATCTATAAAGAAAATGAATTCTGGGGTGCCTGGGTGGCTCAGTCGTTTAAGCATCCTGCTCTTGATTTTGGCTCAGGTCATGATCTCAGGTTGTGAGATCAAGCCCTGCGTCAGGCTCCGTGCTGAGTGTAGAGTCTTGTTTGGGATTCTGTCTCTCCCTCTGCCCCTGGCCACTCATGTGCACTTTCTTTCTCTCTCTAGAAATAAACAATGAAATCTTTAAAAAAGGAAAGATAGAAAGAAAGAAAGAAAGAAAATGAATTCTAAGAAACTTTGAGGGTGTAGTCTATTTATAAACTAGGTAGTGTATATTATGACAAATTTTGGTATATTAAGAATACTGCTACTTGAGAATTTGAAATATTAGTGTGATGGCCCTTATTTGCTGTTAATTAGGTCTTTAACTGTAGGAAAATTACTTAGTCTTTCACGTATTGAAGACAATTCATCAGAATGTTCACATAAAATGTTTTCTGTATAAACAATATTTCCCAAATTTAATTATCATACTCATAAAGAATATAATAATAGAGAATAGACTTGTTTAGTCTTCTAAATGTATCTTCTGGATACGTTTTGTTGGTTTTTCTTTTCATTATATGGATAAAGGAATAAAATATATGATACTTGGGTTTACAGCTGTAGTTTGATGCTTTGAAATAGTTGTACTCCAAAACAAAACAAACAACCGAGGATCATCTCTATTGTACAGTAGCAGTCGCAAGAAAACTCCCATGATATCACCATCATCCTCCATGACTCTTCCTCTGTGTTCTCACTTTGGGCCCTGTGACTTTACCATTGGCAGCTTAGAGGATTTTATTGTTATTTCTTGGCTTCCATTCGATGAAATCATTGTTCATTACAATAGCATAATTTTTTTTTTGGAAAAATGGCTGTTAATTCTTTTAAAAGCCTTTTCAAATAGTTTCACTGTGATCTCCTATATCTCATTTTCTCTATTTTTGAATATGTAAGTGTGTGTGTGTTGGAGGTGAGGCAGTGAAGTTTAGTTAGTAAAGATCGTCTATAAGATTCCCTCTTCCAGCGCTAGAATTTTGTGATTTTAATGAATTGGATTATATCATATTCACAAAGAAAGGATGCCCATACAAATACCTAGTACCTTCTCAACCCTTGTGTGCAGGTTGGTCATGGTAGGATTTTTTTTTTCTTCCCTAACTGTGGAACTATTTAGAGCATTTCTGAGGTTGCAAAGACCCAATTTATGAGCAACTTTTCTAGCTGGGTTGGAGACAAGACGTGATCTTTCCCCTACTCTCATTCCCTCTCTCATATCTCTAGCCCTTGAAAATAAGTCTTTTCTAGGTCTCACCATGTTACGATCTTTGCTCATAGTGAGTAGCTATTGCTTTGGCTAGAATGAGAACAAAGTAGAAATAAAACCTATCTGTAGAATGACATAATCTGTATTTGAGGCTAGTTATATTACTCAAGCTATTATATTTTTTTATTCTGACGTGATCTGGAAAGCATTTCCCCATTGAAAATATTAGTTTATGAAATATTTTCAAAAGCCTACTTAATTCACAGTATAGTAGAAATAATGCTATTTGGATGAGACATATTTTGGTATCTGTAACCATTTTTATAACCAGTTTTTAAAATCTCCTTAAAAATATGCTCTAAAATAACTGACTTAGGAACTGTAAGTACACCCCTATTTATAAAACTTAGGGCTTCACATTGGTATACATCAGTCTTTTAAATGCTTTCTTTTTTTTTTTTTTAATGTTTTTATTTATTTATTTGAGAGACAGAGAGAGCATGAGAGGCAAGAAGGTCAGAGGGAGAAGCAGACTCCCCATGGAGCTGGGAGCCCAATGCGGGGCTCAATCCCGGGACTCCGGGACCATGACCTGAGCCAAAGGCGGTTGCTTAACTGAGCCACCCAGGTGCCCTTTTAAATGCTTTCTTAAGAAGAGAAATTAATTTCATAAAAACTGATTATGAATATAAATTTCAAATTTATGTTTCTCATGAAGACTGTGAACTCACTGAGGAGGTGGGTACTATGTTTCTTTTTCTTTTGTAAAGAGACAGTCATTGAGCCCTACTGTGTATCATGTACCATTCTAGATGGTAAACAGAAAAAAAAAAAAAAAAAAACCCTGCCCCCTTAAGGCTTATAGTCTCATGAGATAATAATAAACAACCAGTGAACAAATATTTAATATTAATGTCAGGAGATAACTAAAACAATGAATAAATATAAGGCAGGGGAAAGAGAGGGGCCATCTTAGGCTACATAGTTAAGGAAGGCCTTTATGAAATAAAGGAGTATACCATGAGTGAATCTGAAGAAAACTCAGTCCAGGGAGAGGGAACAGCAAATGCAAAGGCATGCGTGACAGAGCATTGAAAAAGAGTAAAATCTGAAAACAGACATTTGAAAAGAACTTTGTAAATTCTTATTCAGATACATTGACAGTAAGTTCTAAGTCAATAGGTTTTAAAACATATTCTAAATATGTTGTAAAAGTGAATTCAAAGTTTCAAGAATGGCCATCATTAATCTTCTGGTTTGCAATAGTTAATTTCTTAGAGTCCAGAAAGATTTTATTTTATTTTTTAAAGATTTTATTTATTTATTTGAGAGAGAGAGTGGGTGAGGGAGAGATGGAGAGAGAGACACAAGCAAGGTGAGCAGCAGGCAGAGGGAGAGGGAGAAACAGACCCCCCCTGAGGAGAGAGCCCATTGTGGGACTTGATCCCAAGACCCTGTGATCATGACCTGAGCTGAAGGCAGAAGCTTAACCAACTGAGCCACCCATAGTCCAGAAAGATTTTAGATTGCTAGATGTTTTAAACAACCTTTAAAGTAGTGTTTGCTAATGTAGATTTCCTTTGAATTTTGTCTTTCCTTTTTCATGCTTGTCTTTGGTGATCCTCACTACCACTTCCCTCAATGTACGACCTCAAAGAAGTAGATTGAACTTTACTAAAAATAATAGCTTGGGGAGCCTGGCTGGCTCAGTTGGTAGAAATTACGACTCTTGATTTCAGGGTTGTAAGTTCAGGTCCCACATTGGGGATATAGATTACTTAAAAATAAAATCTTTTTTAAAAAACAGCAACTTAACATTTGTCAAAACTTTGTAACATCATAATTTACATTAGTTCATCAGATCCTCAAACAAATCCCAACCTGGGCCACACAACACCATACTATTTTGGCCTTGAATTGATTTTTCACTAAAATGAAATATGCCTTGACCATTGGATAAGAGATCTGCATTTTAGGTTAGGAGTGGTTTACATTAGCCAAAAGTTAAATGAAAGTAGTGTTTCAATTAATAAAGATACAAAGGTACTGTTTTAATACTTAAAGTATTTGCCATTAAGATCAATAAGTAGTCATCAATATTCCTGACGATTATCAACGTTTTCCTTAGAAATTCTTTCAAAAAGAACTGTATAGTCTGTGGAAGACATCTTTGGGTTTAGTGCATTTTGATATTTAAAAGAAAAATAATGTCTGTTGGTAATCATTTTGGGGCATTTTTTCTCATTTTTTTATTTATTTTTTATTTTTATTTTATTTTATTTTTTATTTTTTTTATTTTTTAAAAAATTTTTATTTTTTATAAACATATATTTTTATCCCCAGGGGTACAGGTCTGTGAATCACCAGGTTTACACACTTCACAGCACTCACCAAAGCACATACCTTCCCCAATGTCCATAATCCCACCCCCTTCTCCCAAACCCCCTCCCCCCAGCAACCCTCAGTTTGTTTTGTGAGATTAAGAGTCACTTATGGTTTGTCTCCCTCCCAATCCCATCTTGTTTCATTGATTCTTCTCCTACCCACTTAAGGCCCCATGTTGCATCACCACTTCCTCATATCAAGGAGATCATATGATAGTTGTCTTTCTCTGCTTGACTTATTTCACTAAGCATGATACGCTCTAGTTCCATCCATGTTGTCGCAAATGGCAAGATTTCATTTCTTTTGATGGCTGCATAGTATTCCATTGTGTATATATACCACATCTTCTTGATCCATTCATCTGTTGATGGACATCTAGGTTCTTTCCATAGTTTGGCTATTGTGGACATTGCTGCTATAAACATTCGTGTGCATGTGCCCCTTTGGATCACTACGTTTGTATCTTTAGGGTAAATACCCAATAGTGCAATTGCTGGGTCATAGGGCAGTTCTATTTTCAACATTTTGAGGAACCTCCATGCTGTTTTCCAGAGTGGTTGCACCAGCTTGCATTCCCACCAACAGTGTAGGAGGGTTCCCCTTTGTCCGCATCCTCGCCAGCATCTGTCATTTCCTGACTTGTTTATTTTAGCCATTCTAACTGGTGTGAGGTGATATCTCATTGTGGTTTTGATTTGTATTTCCCTGATGCCGAGTGATATGGAGCACTTTTTCATGTGTCTGTTGGCCATCTGGATGTCTTCTTTGCAGAAGGTTTTTTGCAAAGAGCCTATCTGAATGTCTAAACCATGAAGATGACTAGTATTTTTCATAGATAATTTATATTTAAAATTGTTGCCTTAAATGGTGCCATTTTTCTTTTGTCTGTCTTACCCCTACCGTCCCGTTAAATGACACTGACTTAGCTTTTCCTGTACCAAACCAAATGGCATACCTGACAAACCATCATTTATTACTGAGCTCCTGCTATTTGGCAGGCACCCTTTTGAGCTTAGAAGTTGATAAGATGTTAATAGAAGAATAGATGAAGCAAAGGAAAATTTTATGAATATTTCTGAAGCATAGATTATGCCCATTTTATAGATAAGGCAGTTGGACAGACTGAAGAACATGCCAGGTTCTTAGAGCAGACAAGTAGTAGAAATAAACCCATTTGACTTGAATGTTAATGCCTGTTTCACATGTGACAGAACAAGATATATTTGTGAACTTTCAGATATCTTTGAAAATATTGCTTTAAATAACTTGAGCATTTTGTTATGTTTTATCTCAGAAAATATCATCTCCACCAAATTGTTTAGTGTTAATAAAAGGAGAGAATTGGGGGGCCTGGGTGGCTCAGTGGGTTAAGCCTCTATCTTCGGCTCAGGTCATGATCTCAGGGTCCTGGGATCCAGCCCCACATCGGGCTCTCTGCTCAGCAGGGAGCCTGCTTCCCCCTCTCTGTCTGCCTTCCTCTCTGCCTACTTGTGATCTCTCTCTCCCTGTCAAATTAATAAAAATTTAAAAATAAATAAATAAAAGGAGAGAATTGTCAGGATGACAACTGTGTGTCTTTTTTAGGATAATAAGCTTTAGCTGTTGGTGTTTTGGCCTTGCCTTATCCTTTTATTAACTATGCAATAATGTTACAGCAGTATATTTTAGCATCCACTGTACCATCCATTTTTAAACATACACAGTGTATAAAAAATTTCTTAGAGAATATACAATGGCTCTTACTGAAATTAAAACTAAAAATTACATCAAGTTGCCATGTCTAAAATAGTATACAGAATAGACCCCAGAAAACATAGCTATAACCACAGATCATTTTATATATATTAATATAGTAAGCAGAATTTGCCTCCCCCTTCTAGCATACCATACAATTTGTTGAGAGTAATTCTGTACTGCTAAGGGCGAAGGAGTTTGTGTTTAAATGAACAGGGGAATGAAAGAATATCATGAATTAGATTAACAACAAATTCATATGCCTAAAATGTTGTGTTAGTTGTAGTCAGCATCAAGTGAACACTTACTGAACACGTAACTATATTCCGGGTACATTTGAGACTCCCAAAAACCTTATAAAATTGATATATTATTATTTTAAGGAAGGCAAAGCAAGTATAGCAGGCTTGAGGAACTTGGCCAAGATTGCATAGCCAGTCCTCGGTGCCAAGATTCAAAGATTCTAGAGCTGTGACCTTTACTACTATGCCATGGTGTCTCAGCTTTGGGACCTTCGGAGTAGGAAAGGTAGACAAGGCCTGAGCAATAGGTCATATACTAGCTACATTTCCTATAACTATAAATTTCACTTAGATAAGATTTTGTTGTTGTTAAACAGTTAATGCACTGTGAAATTTGAAGTTAAAAATTCTCTATAACCTGATTAGAGAATGCCAGCTGAATATAATATAAAAATTGTTGCCTAAACTGTTTTAATTTTCATGAATTTTTCATTGAAAACTATATTCCAAACCTGTAGCAATTTTATAGCCTTTTCTAGGGATAATCGTTAAAGTAGTTTATATATTTTTACATAGAAAATACGTATTATCAATCATTTTTTAAGGTAAGTACTTTCTTCTACCACTTGGTTGTTTTGTGTGTGTGTTTTTAACCACATAGTAATTTGTTCTATTTCCTTGTATTTTCACTAACTTAGAGACCTTTTTTGGAGCGGAAATTGCACATTTGTGTGCATGTGTGTGTATCTTTTATTAGATAAGGTACAGATAGATAATTTGTATAACAATCTGTTTAAATTCTACATTCATGCATAGCAGTATATTGGAAAGAACATATATACATATGTCTTGGGCAAAATACTAGCATTTGTTGAGCATGTGTTGTGTGCTGGACTTTGGGGTCTTACATAGTATGTTCTCTCTCTCTCTCTCTTTTTTAAGATTTTATTTTTTTATTTGAGACAGAGAGAGTGAAAGTATGTACATAAACAAGCTGGGGGAGGGGGGACAAAAGGAAACTCCTGGCCAAACAGAGAGCCTGACATGGGGTTTGATCCCAGGACCCTGGGATCATGACCTGAGCTGAAGGCAGATACTTAACACACTGAGCCACCCAGGTGCCCCCATAATATGTTTTCTTATTTGGATTAATCCTCATACCAACCATGGAACACAAATATTTACCTATGTACCTAGGGAGATATAAAGTGAGAAACCTAGTTAAACATTTTAAAGACATCTTTTATCTTGAACTCATGAAAAAAAGTATAAAACATTTTATTGCATTTATAGGAAGCCTTTCATGGAAAAAGAAGTCCAAGGTTTCTTTTTGTTGTTGTTGTTGTTGTTGTTTTGTTAGTTGCATTCTAGTGAAAATTGCCAGAAACCCATACGGCTAGGAGATTAGAAATAAAGGAAATATAAATAAATAAATAAATAAATTATATGGTCAGTTAAACTATGACAAAGGAAGCAAGAATATATAATGGGTAAAAGACAGTCTTTTCAATAAATGGTTCTGGGGAAAAAACTACCTGCAAAGGAATGAAACTGGACCGTTTTCTTATACCATAAAACTCCTAGAAGAAAACAGATAGTAATTTCTTTGACATAGGCTGTATAAACATTTTTCTAGATATGTCTCCTCAGGCAAAGGAAACAAAAGGAAAAATAAGCTCTTGGGGTCTGCACCAAAATAAAAAGCCTTTGCGGGTGCATGGGTGGCTCAGTTGGTTTAAGCATCTTCAGCTCAGGTTATGATCCTGGAGTCCCAGGATTGAGTCCTCCATCGGGCTCCCAGCTCCACAGGGAGTCTGCTTCTGCCTCTGAACTTCCCCTCTTTTATGCGTTCTCCCTCTCCCTCTCTCTCTCTCAAATAAATAAATAAAATATTTAAAAAAATTTTTTTTTAATTAAAAGCTTTTGCACAGCAAAGACAACCACCAACAAAACAAAAAGGCAACCTACTGAATGGGAGAATATATTTGCAAATGATGTGTCTGATTGAGGCGTTAATATCCAAGATATAGAAAGAACTTACACAACTCAGTACAAAAAACAAAAACCCTAACAATCCAATTAAAAAATGGGCAGAGGACCTGAATAGATATTTTTCCAAAGAAGACATACAGATGGCCAACAGACACATGGTAAGATGCTCAACATCACTAATCAGGGAAATGCAAATCAAAATGACAATGAGATATCCCCTTAAACTTGTTAGATTGGCTAAAATCAAGAAGACAAGGAACAGCAAATGTTCACAAGGATGTGAAGAAAAGGGAGCCTTGGGGCACCTGGGTGGCTCACTTGTTAGGCGTCTGCCTTTGGCTCAGGTCATAATCCCAGGGTCCTGGGTATCAAGCCCCACATGCTCAAATGGGAACCCTGCTTCTCTCTCACACACACCTTCTGCTTGTGTTCTCTCTCTCCCCGTCTCTCTCTGTGTCAAATAAATAAAATCTTTAAAAAAAAATTATTTTTTGAGAAAGACAACTATCATATGATCTCCCTGATATGAGGAAGTGGTGATGCAACATGGAGGCTTAAGTGGGTAGGAGAAGAATAAATGAAACAAGATGGGATTGGGAGGGAGAGAAACCATAAGTGACTCTTAATCTCACAAAACAAACTGAGGGTTGCTGGGGGGAGGGGGTTTGGGAGAAGGGGGTGGGATTATGGACATTGGGGAGGGTATGTGCTTTGGTGAGTGCTGTGAAGTGTGTAAACCTGGTGATTCACAGACCTGTACCCCTGGGGATAAAAATATATGTTTATAAAAAATAAAAAATTTTTAAAAAAATAAAAAAAATTATTTTTTATTTTTTTAAAAAGATTTTATTTATTTGACACAGAGAGATCACAAGTAGGCAAAGAGGCAGGTAGAGAGAGAGGGGGGAAGCAGGCTCCCTGCTGAGTAGAGAGCCCGATACGGGGCTTGATCCCAGGACCCTGAGATCATGACCTGAGCCGAAGGCAGAGGTTTAACCCACTGAGACACCCAGGCACCCCAAGACTTTTTTTTTTTTTTTAAAGATTTTATTTATTCATTTGAGAGAGAGCGCATGAGCAGGAGGAGAGACAGAGAGGAAGAGGGGGAAGCAGACTCCTTGCTCAGCTGGGAGACCGACATGGGGCTTGATCCCAGGATCTGGAGATCATGACCTGAGCCGGAGGCAGACACTTAACTATCAGAGCCATTCAGGAACTTCTGTTCAAGACTTTTAAATGGAACAGTAGCATTTAGAAAGTCTTGCTGTGTTTTTCTTTTTGTTAATCAAGACTTAACCCTATACCTTTCTACTTTATCCAAATAGATTTTCCCTAGTCCTATCAGCAGGAACATTATAACATTTACTATATAACTAAAAAAATTGATGGTTTACAACACAGTTCATAGATGTAAATTAAAAAAGAAAATCCAGGGGCACGTGGGTGGGTCTGTCCATTAAGCATCCAATTCTTGATTTCAGCTCAGCTCAGGTCATGATCTCAGGGTAGATCATGAATTGAGCCCCGGGTAGTAGAATTAAGCCCCATCTTGGGCTGCACACTGGGCATGGAGCCTGCTTAAGATTCTGTCTCTGCTGCAGCACCTGGGTGGCTCAGTGGGTTAAAGCCGCTGCCTTCGCCTCAGGTCATGATCCCAGGGCCCTGGAATCGAGCCTCGCATCGGGCTCTCTGCTCGGCAGGGAGCCTGCTTCCCTTCCTCTCTCTCTGCCTGCCTCTCTGCCTGCTTGTGATCTGTCTGTCAAATAAATAAATAAAATCTTTTTTTAAAAAAAGATTCTCTCTCTGCCTCTCCCCCCTAAAAAAACCCACAAAAATGTTTTATTTGTTTATTTTTTTGAAAGTGAAAGCAGAGATATAGAGATATGGACAGAGTGTCCAGGAAACTCAGAAAGGAAAAGAGCATGAGTCTCATCTTAGCTTGGGGTCTGGGGTTTTTACTGGTGATTGTGGTCTGGTGCACAGGTCGTCTTAGGCATTCAGGACCTGGTCAGAACAAGAGCATCCAGGTGTCCTTCATAAGTCATTCATTCCCTGAAGTCAGGGGTCTTGACTTTAAGGTGTTTGGAGTCAGTGGTCTTGGAGAATATTTGCCTCGTCACTGGGATATTGTCTCTTGTGCTGGAAAACTCCAAAGATATCATTATTTCACTTTATAAGACATATATCGAGTGGGGTGGGAAGATTTGGCCTGAAGTAAAGTTCTGTGAAGTAAGAAACATTCCACATAAACTAATCTGTACAATATCCAAGTAAGAGTCAGAAAAAAACTACTTAAGTGGCTTAGTTAGTGTGGATTAAAGTGGGTTAGTTTGTGTGGAATGTTTCTCACATGGTAGAATTTTATTTCAGGCCAAATCTGAGATAGAGACTAAATAGGGAAAAAAGAGACCAAGAGAGAGAGACTATGGAGAATATCGACCTTTTGTTTCCTTTGCTATGTTGAGAGGTAAACATCTGAGTTGGGTAGGTCTCTGGAAATTAATACTTTTAAGAGCCTTTAAATGTTATTAGAATACATTGTTGAAGTCATATCTGGTTAGTTTTTCTGATTCAGTATGATTAATTTTGTTTCTGTAATTGCACATTTCGTGATTATGGTGTATGATGGGACATTGTTTTACATCTATTATTAAGTGAAATTTGTATGGGTGGTCAAGTATGTTTTTTAATGTGACTGGTATTATTACTTAGACATCTTGGATATATAGTTTAAAGACTACCACATTAGATGGGGATATTCTGTCAGCTTCATGATCTTGGAACACTGAAACAAAAGAAAAAGCAATGCCTATTAAGCATCCTTAGCCATAAGCAGGGGAAGGTGTGTCCGTGTGGCTTAGCTAATAGTAATGACTTCCTTACTGTGTATCACTTATAGAATTTTTTTCTATGAAATGTTTAATAGTTATACATTTGCTGTTTTGTAGTTTTTTCAGTGCCCTATTGACATCAAGGACTACTGATTGTCGTATTAGTAGTTCTTGACAAATAGAAATTATTTGATATGCTGAGCCATTTCTGACAGAAGATATAAAGTTTTGACAAACATGTATGGCACAGCAAGTGTCCAATTCTAAAGAGCAAAATAAATGCAAACCACCATTATGGTGAACACAAACAGCCTGAAAGCAAGTTATCAGTAAGCAAATAATTGTTGAACTGTTATGAATGGAATAGGATGTTGAAATAGGGCATGATTGGCTGATGTTACATATGTCCTTGATTACCTTCCTTGTGCTTTTATCCTAATAAGTGACATTCTTTGTATTCCCTTGGATGGCTAGACAGTCTGACACTGAAGAAGAATAAATATTGCATGTGGTACACATTAAGCTGTCATCCAAGACAGCATTTATAAAAAGTAACTGCAGAAATTCATAAGAAATTCTGCACTGCTACAGTTTCCTGGCTCCAGTCATAATTGTCAAAGTTCTTGACACATTCAGGTCTTCAGAAATGATTTAGGTTTACAATGGCTTGGTGTATGAATAATTATTATGGATTTGTGTTTTCATATTGCCTTAAGATGTTCATGTTAGTTACCCCAATGTTATATTTTACAATAATTTTTATTTTTAAAAATGATTCTTTATTGGTAATAGTGACATATCTCCTATCTTATGTTCTTTCATAAATGGATTTTAGATAATCCATGTATTTGAGAGGAAGAACAGAATTTTGTAAATGCTTAATTTATTCTTAACCTGCTGGAAAATATAGCTCACTTGTGTTTAGTGCTACCAAACAACTCTGACAATAAATATTTCTGTTTTTCTTCTCAAGCAGCATTGATAAGCCTTTAAATGGTCCAAATGAATACCATTTTAAGACTTTTTCTGAAAACAACCAAATAACTACTTGATGTTTCATTTTAAAATACTAGATGATTTTACTCACATACTTTTATAATTTTAATGTAGTTTTTTTTTAGGTAGGGCAGTGTTTTATTAGTTCTAGTCACTGTTAACCTCTTAAAATTTACTTTTGGTAGAAGATGGGTAGAGGACACAATATTGTACTAAAATAAGCATACCTAAATAAGAGATAAATTATGTATGCAAATTTAGCGAGCATTTTTAAAGCCCCTGTTTTCTTTTCCTAAACTAAAATACTTTTGTCACCCTACCTATGTGTCATGCCAGAAAATAAGTGAAGGGTACTAAAAAAAAATTTTTATATTTCTGTAACCTGACACTATTATTCCAAGCCATTTAAAATTAAGTGATTAGTATTCCCATTCTATAATCTAATCAAGAATATACCGTATTCTATCAGCTGATTACTAAGAAAATGTGATTAAGTATCAGAATGATTTATGCTTCAACACAAATATGAAAATAAAATACAGTGTTGAGTTCTAAATTATGAGCTATGTTTCAGGGAGGACAGGAGGTCAGTCAGAGTTTCTGCGACAACTGTATTTTGTGCTAGTTTTAAAATTATATAATGTTAATTTGGGGAAATATTTTTAGGATATTGTCTTTACTTTGAAATCTAAGCCATCCATTTGGATTGAAGAAACTTTTCTCCAGGTATAACACTGCTCGAATGTTACCTATAGCTTTTAACTCTCTAGGCCACTACAGAGCACAAAATATTTGCCCAACTGGTAAATTGAACTGTAAGTCCCACTGTGGGAAATTGCTTTGCTGTGCTCCAAACAGCAGTTATCTTAGTAATTGTACCTGAATTCTTTGTGGCTAATAGAGCGTAGATGTCCATTTTACAAACAGAAAATTATTTCTCTTAAATACTTTTAATTATAAAACCCTCAGAGAAAATATGCTTCAACATAGTATAGTGAGACATTAAACTGCATCGTTTTTAATTGTCAGTGCAGAAGAGTGAAATTCTTTTTTTCCTTCTAGTGTAAAACTGTACATATACGACATTTCACATTCTAAACTGGAGCTCCCAACAAGGAGCTTATCAGAGCAAATTGTCTAGTCCATCCCCTTCCTCACTCAAAACCTAATGACCCTTTATCATCATGGTTTAGATTGCTGGACACAGATGTGAGAAAATACAAGTAATCTACAGGTAACTACAGTAGCTGCACTGATGTTCTCAGAGAACTGACTGCTGGGAAGATAAAGAGCTTCCCACAGAGTCTGTGACTTTCTGGCAGCAAAGCACATCATGAGCTCATACATGAAGTTTTATTTGCTGAAGATTCACAATAAGATGCATTAGAACATTCAGCAGGGACTCTTTTTAGATGAGCACAGAAATTCTGGAGGATTATTAGTTGATGCACCAGTGCATAGCATCACACTAAAATTTTTTTGCAGTTCAACAATATTAATTTTTTGTGTAGACATCAAAGATTATGACTACAGTGCAGCATTAATATCGAACTTCTTGGCATTGATATAATCTCCTACAGACCCTAATCTCTTTCTCGTCACAAAAGGCTGATCTTCTTGCTGAAAAGTAGTTTGGTTATGATTTTCAGTGTGAAACAGAACAGCAGTTTTTCAAACTTTAGTACAGAATTGAATTTCAAAGGACTTGTTTATTGGCCAGGTGCTCTGCTTTTGTCAGCTACTGAGATTGTGATCAGTGAGGTAAACTCATTTATCTATTTGCATGCCATTGAGTAATTTACCATGAAAAGAATGATCACGTTTTTTTTTTTTTTTTTTTTGGATAGAGGTACTGCACCTGTAGCTTAAGTTTTATAATTGTTAGTTTGACTATTATTTGCAGTGATCATAGTTTCATACAGCTTTAGAAAACTACAATGCAAAAAAAAAATATTTACT
This sequence comes from Mustela nivalis, assembly GCF_964662115.1. Taxonomy (NCBI): domain Eukaryota; kingdom Metazoa; phylum Chordata; class Mammalia; order Carnivora; family Mustelidae; genus Mustela; species Mustela nivalis. Next base: position 45,469,996 of record NC_139030.1, read on the forward strand.
TAATCTTTTTTTATGTATGCAATGTTTTGCTTGTAGCCATTGAATTTGGTTTAAGTTTACTAGATTGGGGTGAATCAGTATGAATTAGACTGCCTGAACTTCAGGTGTGTATTTCTTTTTAAAAATAATTTGCTCATCATATTTTTCTAAAACCTGATTAATTTTGTTTTTATAAAATCTACAACAACTGGATTAGGAATCGTCGTATTGTGTTATATGTCAAAATGAATTACAGTCCTCAAATCATTTTTAGAAATTACCATTTTTGTAGCTGAAAGATAAAGATGATTTCCACGACCAGTATTAGATAAGCAGTTCACAGCCAGCAAAAAGAGTAGTGAGGTGTTTGATTCATTCTTGTAATTGTATGGGTTATATACAGAGCTTAACTGCTCTTCTTTATGGAGAGTATTGAAATGCTCAGAAAATTAGAGCATTGTTAAGTCTTTTTGGCTAAGTCCCTGCTCATTTTTGCTTGTTTGCCTATTGAATGTTGTACTTTTAAAAATAAGTTTGTCCAAGTAGAGCACCAAAATTATATAGAATATATATGTGTGATCTTAAGTAATTAAGTTTCTGGTATAGAATGATCAGTGAACAAAGTTAATATATCATAAAACAGAAAAGACAAATTGTCTATAAGTATTGCTAGTCGTTGGAATTCCGATTATTCTTCTAATAGCAATTAGTACCAGTCTTTTTGGAGATTTGTATCAGTGAAGATTTTTAGTTTACACTGATATATTTGAAATATTCGTAGTAGCATGGCATAGATTAATCTAAAAAAATAGAACACTGAAGAATTGTTTGAGGCAGTATTCTGCATCAATTCTGGTTTTAGTTTGCTCTAAGATCTAAAGAAAAAACTATATTTGTTTCCATTTAGCAGCAAATAGGAAACACAGAACTCAAAATTCTACAAAGCACATTTTCCTTACCCTCTTTGTGTTTAAAAAGAAAGAAACCAGAGGAGCATGTGCAGTATAAGATTGTTTTGCATTTTTGTTTTTACATCACCAGATTAAGTATAATGAAACCCATCTGTAAATTGTAGGAACTACTCATTGGTTTTTGTCAAGGACTGTAGTATGGTTTTTTCCCTTCTACAGTTTTTTTTTTTTTAATTTCAACAAGATATACAGAAAATTAAAAACCTTGTCTGTTATAAAGTTTTGTTTGAGCTTTTTAAACTGAGTGATTAGCAGAAATAATGACCCTGTCAGCCTTAATCACATTAAAATGTGGTTAACATCATTTAATTTTTTCCACTTAATATGCAAAAATTTCCAGTAGATTTGCAGTGAAGGCCATTGAAATTCCATTAGAACAAGAATAAAAATTTCAGGCATCATTTATTCAGAGAAGGAATAAAGGTCTCGATTGAGAACTGCTGAATCTTTCTATTAGAGACACTATGAATCATTACATTGAATGTACCGTACATTTTGATAGACCTGTGCCTGGCTTTTTAAATGGTTGAAAATCATGTTTTCTCTATTTTTCATGAGAAGAAATAAACTAGAATTGCATAATTTTGTAAATATCTGAAAGATTACTGAATGTTTTATTTTGTACTACTAAAGTCTGCTGAAATTTTTAGTAGAAGTTATTTTTGTGTCTGAAAAACAAGATAATGAAAGAATTAAAATAATAATAAATAAATAATAAAATAATAATAACATGGAACAAACTGCATAGCCAACCCACAGAATGGACAGGTTGCGTCTTAAACAGTTGTTTTGGTATATGCTAAGTAAGAAATTTAGAATTAAGAATTAAATGACACTAACTCTTTCCCAAAGTTCATAGCTTGTCATTTGTCAAGCTTCAACTGATATATTATGCTGCATTAGCTATGTATGAATTAGAACTAAAGAACATTCTATGGTTTCTAGTATTGTTTATCCTTTTAGGCTCATTATTGATATTTATTTGTTGTGATGTATTCATAGAATAAAAATGTAGGAAAAGCTTAATTTTGTCTTAAGCAATTAAATGCCTACCATTTATACTTCCTTTGGCATGTTTGCATTTGCCAGTATCCTGTAAAACTTACATTGTGTGGAATGTTTCTCCCCCATTTAAAAAAAAAAAAAAAAGACTGTTACTGTATATACCTGATAAGCGGAAATGGTTTTCTGGAACCATTCCTATCTCTCGGGTAATTAAGTAATTATACAGTGGTGTGTGTGTGTGTGTGTGTGTGTGTGTGTGTGTTTTAATTTGTATTTTGTTCCCAAACCATATGAACCCATTATATAATTACACTGTGTATACTTTGTAGTAAAAATAACATTGGAAAATTCATCAGGGAAAGTGTTCCATGCATGTGCTACTCAACAATGTATGAATTTCTCCTTCCTCTTATGTTTCTATGTCTGCAGAAATGTAAGAACATTTAATTGTCAGTCCCCCTTTTTCACCACATCTCTCCCCACCTCCCACCACCATGGTTGGCCCTTGTGGCCTTCTCAGAAACACCTTCCCTGACTATTCTGTCTAGAGTTATCTCCCAGACTCCCTTTTGTTCACAGCATCCTGTGTGTTTACTTCAGAGCACTTATCACAAGCTATATTATTTGTCTTTCTGTCTCATGAGAATTTAAATTCCAGGAAAATAAGGACCATGCCTGTATTTTCTGCATTTTGTATCTCCAGTGGTTGACCCTGGACTCAGTAAATACTGTCGGCTGATGAACCACTGGCTGGATGAAATCAGTTGAACATATCCCTTATGTTTCAACACTGGCTCTTATTGTCATTGATAGAAATATCTAGATCATTTGAAGTGCTTCTTTTCTAGTGAGGTACATCTAAGTTTTAGAGCACAGGTGGATGAACTGTCTCCCTTGGGGGTCAGCAGGTGTTCTGTGGTATGTGTTACAATGTAAGTGTTTCCAGTTTTGAGGACCACAGAATCTGTTGCAGCTACTTGCCTTTGCTGTTAGGCCAGAAGGCAGTCTTGCCCGGTATGGAAACAAATGGGCATGCCAGGGTCAATACAATTTCATTTATGGACACTGAAATTTGAATTTCTTACAGCTTCACTGACGCAAAATATTTTTCCATCTTTTTTTTTTCTTTTTTGAGAAATTATTTTAACATGTAAGAACTGGAGAGCCTGGCTGGTTCCATTGGTAGAGCATGCGACTCTTGATCTTGGGGTTGTGAGTTTGAGCACTGTGTAGGTATAGAGATTACTTAAAAATAAAATTGTTTAAAAAAATGTAAAAGCTATCTTCCTGAACTTGCAGCCATATAAAAATGTATGGTAACTTGCTGACCTCTGGTCTATGTACTTAGCCAAAGACATTCTTTTAGTTGTGCATATATATCTCTGTTCATCTACATCTCCTCCTTCTCTCTCTCCTGAACTATCAGTCCCCCCACCACCCCACCACCCATGGATGTTTCCTGTCGGTAGATTAGCTTGCTGTCCGGTGTCCAGTCTTTAGAACAACTCATTTTGGACCCACATTCCTTTTGAACTACAGTCTATTCTCTCTTCCCCCTTGAAGGAGCTATATAAGTATTAAATGCAATTACACATGTAAGATGTACGAGTTTCTCCTTTCTTTTTATTTATTTTATTTTATTATTATTTTTTTAACCACAGGTTTTTTTGTTTTGTTTTGTTTTGTTTTAATATATAATGTGTTCTTTGTTTCAGGGGTACAGGTCTGTGAATCATCAGTCTTACACAATTCACGCCACTCACCATAGCACACACTCTCCCCAATATCCATCTCCTTTCCTTTGAAAAGAAATGCAGTTTGGGGATGCCTGCGTGGCTCAGTCATTAAGCATCCAACTCTTGATCTTAGCTCAGGTCTTGGTCTCAAGTCAGGGTAGTGAGTTCAAGTCCTGCTATTTAAAATAAAGAGAAATAATAAAAATGAAACAAGACAAAACCAGAGAGGGAGACAAACCAGAAGAGACTCTTAATCTTAGGAAACAAACTGAGGGTTGCTTGAGGGAAGTGAGGTAGAGGATGGGGTGACTGGGTGATGGACATTTGGGAGGGCACGTGTTATAATGAGCACTGGGTGTTACATGCCACTGATGAATTAGAGACCTGTACCCCTGAAAAAAATAATACATTAAATGTTAATTAATTGAATTACAATTAAAATAATAAAGTAAATGAATAAAATAAAAATAAATGAAATTTTATACTAGTATTTTTGTATTACTTCATTTACAGATTTCTCTTATTTAAAGGGAAACTAATATGGAAAATATATCCTGAATAATATTTTTCTTCAATGCAGTATGACCCTCATGGTGTTGGGCAGGGGGTGGTGTTTATAATAAATGAAAGTATGCATGTACCTATCTTTGTCTTTTTGTCTCTGACCCTACCAGAATAAATTGTCTTTAGAAACTTCCATGACATTTTCTTCTGCTTGGCGTTTGGGTGACAAGTATACTAGCCTTTCACTTCTCATGTCTTTATTTCCTCTGTGCCTGCCATGGCTCTTCGCTTCCCTAGGGATTAGTAACTGAGTGACTCTTAACTTTTTTCACTGTCCCTCTGCTTATATGTTTGACTCTAACCTATATGCTAGTGGTTCTCAAACTTAAGCATGCATCAGAATCATCTGCAGGGCTTATTAAAACATAGATTGCTGGGGTGCCTGGGTGGCTCAGTCGGTTAAGCGCCTGCCTTCGGCTCAGGTCATGATCCCAGGGTCCTGGGATGGAGCCCCATCAGGCTCCCTGCTCAGCAGCTCCCTCTTCCACTCTCCCTGCTCATGCTCTCTCTCTCTCTCTCTCACCCTTTCTCTCAAATAAATAAATAAATAAAATCTTAAAAAAAAGAAAAGGTGATAGGATCTTTTAAAAAAAAAACTTACATCAACCTGGTAAGGCTGACTTGGTAAGCTTTGTGAAGACAAGGACAATGTTTGTCTACTACCAACCCTATACTTTGCTAGCACATAGTCAATATTTGATACCCATGTGAGTGTATAGTCTTAATGAGCCATGAATATTTTCCCATCTATTTTATAACACTTATAATTATCATATACCATGCTATTATATCAGTGTACTGTATTTTATCCAGATCTCTGGTGTTTTCTATTGAGGTTATTTTACCTCTTTTTAAAACAATTTAAAGTACAGTGCACTGCCTTGCAGCCATTCAGAAAAGTACATTTCCTTTGCCTCAGCCAACACTGAGTGTTATTGTTGTTTTAATCTTTACTAATTTGATAGACTAGAAGTGGAATATTATTTTTACTCTTTTGACTACAGTATAAAGATAGGATTTTTTTTTTCTTTTTTTTTTTTTTAAGATTTAGTTATTTAGGGCCCCTGGGTGGCTCAGTCATTAAGCTTCTGCCTTTGACTCAGTTCATGGTCCCGGGATCAAGCCCCGCGTCAGGCGCCCTGCTCTGTGGGGAGTTTGCTTCTCCCTCTCCCATGCTTGTGTTCTCTCTCTCGCTCTCTCTCTGTCAAATAAATAAAATAAAATCTTTTTTTTTAAAAGAGATTTATTTATTTATTTGTTTGAGAGGGAGAGTGTGTGCGAGCAGAGGAAGAGCCAGAGACAGAGGGAGAGGGAAAGTCTCAAGCGGACTCCCCACTGAGCACAGAGCTGGACACAGTGCTTGATCCCACAACCCTGAGATCATGAGCTGAGCTGAAATCAAGAGTTGGACACCCAACTGACTGAGCCACCCAGGAGCCCCCTAAAGATAGGGTATTTTTAATGACTGTTAGACTATTAGAGAAAAGATTTATCTCCTCTGGAAACAAAATGAAAAGTGGGCTTAAGTCAATTGCATTGCATTTAGATTCTCACTTACAATTATTATTTTGATGTGTTCTAAGAGCAGAAATCTTAGAGTAAGAGAAACCAAGAATGTGCATTTTATTGTAATATGTCATTAATAAAATTACTTTTGTCAATTTCTTTGAAGGGAATTTATTTAAAACATTAGACATATGTAGCAGGTAGTGTGTCAGGGTGGTAGAGAGAAACCTTTGAACCGGGAAAGGAGCAAAGGAATAAATGTCTAATCAATTTTGTCTCTCCCAAAATGGCCAGGGAACAAGAAGTGAGAAGCTGCTGTGAGTAAAACTGGTTCAGAAATTGTACCAAATGAAATATGCTTCCTACTGCTTTACCTTAGATCTATTTCTTGTATGATATATGCAGCCCTAAATAATTTTTTGCCCCCTTTAGAAACTGTAAGGGGATCACTCAGCAATGATTTTAATGAGTATCAAAGTTGCCATTTTTTTATACAGCAGACAGGACAACATAAGGAGGAAAAGAAAGAAATGAATACTTTTAAATGAACTCTGATGTGCTTAGCCCTTAGACACACCTTACCAGAAAATAGCCACACAAGTAAATCCAACACAGTTCTGTTTTGAGAAATTGTGGTCTGAGCATTGAGGTATTTTAAAAAGAGCACAGGTTTTTGTGGTGGTGGTTGTTGTTTTAAGGTTTTATTTATTTACTTGACAGAGAGAGAGAGAGCATAAGCCGGGGGTATGGCAGAGGGAGAAGGAGAAGCAGGTTCCCCGCTGAGCAGGGAGCCCGATATAGGACCCCGGGATCATGACCTGAGCTGAAGGCAAATGCTTAACTGATTGAGCCATTTAGGTGCCCCACAAATTGTCAATTTTAACTTCATAAATAATAATAATAGCAAAATACGTTCAGTATTTACCTTGTGTCAGGAAGCATGTTGAGTCTTTTACATACACTTTCTCATTTAATCTTCACACAAACCTTCTGAAGTAGATGCTATTACTTTTTCTGTTTCTAGATGAGAAAACAGAAACTTTAGAAAGGTTCCATGACATGGCTCCCACTTGCCTCCCTTAGCAAAGGGATTGCCCCTGGGAGTCCTTGAATTATGGGATTCCTTTCATGGAATAAAGTAACTTTTTTATTTACAAAAATTCATTTTGCATACAATGTCTTGTCAGTGAAACAATGAACTCAGACTTACTATTACTTCTTAAGACAAAGTACAAGCTATGAAACCAACTACAAGTTCTGATGGGCTGACTCTCCTTTTCTTGTGTAAAAATATTCTATTAAGCCAGTTGGCATCCTACTGATAGGGAAAAGTCATTTCAGTTCTATTTAGCACCTCTAAAAATACATGTTAAAAAGAACTTACTTGCCCCTACTGAAGTTTGCATAAGAGATCTTCCATGGTGCTTCTTGTTTCTCCTCTGCCCCCAAATCCTTCTCCATAGATACGGAAACAGGGACTTTCTCTTTTTTACATCAGCTATTTGCCTTAGGTTTGTATCCTTCTATGTCTGGTTCTTTATGAAATATACATGTATCCCACATGGTAAACAGAGGATTTAGATAAAGAGGATCATGAGGGAATGGTCTCTTTTGTTAGAATATGGAAGCACCCTCCAGAGGCTGAATTAAGAACAACTTCAGGAGAAAGATCCATTTAGGAAAGGCGGTCTGTGCAAATGGATTCTGACATACACCCCCGTATTTATCTTTCCCTTGGGGGTTTCTTAGTTTCTTATTTGCCCCACAAAATTCCAGCTCTGCCATGAATATGAAGCTTTTCCTTTTCTGTTTCTCCTGTTATACCTAAATTAACCTGAAAAAAAAAAAGTTATAATTGAAGAGACAATTCAATGTATTGGGTTCTGTTTTTCTGAAATTTCTAGTATTAATGAGACCAAAATCTTCCTTTATTGAGGTTTTGCGCCCCCCTCCCCGTTTTTCCTGTGGTACATTACTTCCCCTGTCATAACATTTATTATGCTCTTTGGTATTTATGTGTTTGCCTTTTTTTTTCCCTTACCCCCCACCTCCTTTTTCAGAGTTGCATCCCAAGATCTAGCATAATGCTTGTTAGTACACTCAATATATATTTTTGCTATCATTGTACTTGAATTCTTCCCCTTGCAGTTATCTCCCTTTCTGTAAAGGGTCGGTGAGGCAAGATTTCTTCCTAGAAATACAAACCTGATTGTTAAAAAGAACTCTTGTTCTTTACTCACAGGTAATCTAAGAGTATTTTTAACTCTACAATAATTATTGAGAATGACCCCACTCACTGATAAGAGACAGTGGGGTTGGGAACTAAAGTTTGAAGGCCTCTGATGTTCTAGCACTTTAATACTGACATCAACCTGGGAGAATAAGTAGTAGTATTTGTGTTGCAAGGGATGAAACTGAGGTTCAAGAAGCTTAAGTGGCTTCTCCAGGATCTTACAGCTAGTATGCAAGTAAGCTGAAATTTGAGTTGATATTTGCCTTAGTCCAACATTTCTGCTTTTTCTATTGATCTCTGATCTCTCTGCAGGAAGGTCAAACATTATAGGATCATAATGTGCAGAATATTAGCATTTTTGTTTTTTATCTTTAAAATGTCAGCCTAAGCTTTGTTCTTTTTTAAATTATTTAGATAATTGGCATCCACAAAATTCTCTCTTTTAAAATACACAATTCAGTGGGCTTTAGTCTATTTACAATATTGTGTCACAATCACCGCTAAATCCAGAACACTTCATCACCCCAAAAAGAAACCTGAGCCTATTAATAGCCATTCCCCCTTGCCTTCTCTACCTAACCCCTGGCAACCACTACTCTGTTTTATGTCTGTCTGGATTTGTCCATTGAGGATATTTCAAATAAATTGATTATAGAATATGTGGCCCCTTGTGTATGGTAGCTTTTATGCCGTATGTTTTAGGGCTCTTCCGTGTTGTAGCTTGTATCAGTCCTTCATTTCTTTTTATGTCTGACTTACATTTCATTATATGGATATTATATGGATATGCATTATATGGATATGGATGGACTATTGTCCATCTTTTTTTAGCCCTTTTTGTTTTTAAGTTTTACTTATTAAAGTAATCTCTACATCCTATGTGGGCTCAAACTCCGGAGGACCCTGAGATCAAGAGTCACATACTCTTCCGACTGAGCCAGCCAGGCAAACCTGTTGTCCATCTTTTTAATTATAACCATTGTAGTGGTTATGGAATGGTATCTCATTATGGTTTTGATTTGCATTTCTCAATAATTAGTGATTTTGAGCATCATTTCTTATGCTTGTTGGCCATTTGTATATCTTTCTGGGAGAAATGTCTGTTCAAATCATTTTGTCATTTTTAAATTGGATTTTTGTCCTTTTATTACTGAGTTAGTTGTAACTTATAATTATTATTGAGTTTTAAAAATATGTATGCTTGGGGCACCTGGGTGGCTCAGTCTTTAAGCGTCTGCCTTCAGCTCAGGTCATGATATCAGGGTCCTGGGATTGAGCCCCAAATCAGGCTTTCTGCTCTTTGGGAAGCCTGCTTCTGCCTCTCCTAGGCTCTCTGCTTGTGTTCCCTCTCTCACTATGTCTCTCTCTGTTAAATAAATAAATAAAATCTTTAAAAATAATAAATAAAATAAAAATAAAAATATGTATTCTGGTTATAGGTCCTTATCAGATGAGTTCCAATATTTTTTTTTTCTATTTTATGGATTGTTATTTCACTTTCTTCATAGTGTCTTTTGCTGCACAAAACTTTTAATTCTGATAAAATCTAATTTATTTTTTGTTTGTTGTCTGTGCTTTATTTTTTTTTTTTTTAAAGATTTTATTTATTTATTTGACAGAGAGAGATCACAAGCAGGCAGAGAGGCAGGCAGAGAGAGAGAGGAGGAGGAAGCAGGCTCCCTGCTGAGCAAAGAGCCCGATGCGGGACTCGATCCCAGGACCCTGAGATCATGACCTGAGCCGAAGGCAGCGGCTTAACCCACTGAGCCACCCAGGCGCCCTGTTGTCTGTGCTTTAGATGTTCTATCTGAGAAGCTGTTGCCTAATCCAAGTTCATGAAGACTTCCACATATTTTCTTCTAAGAGTTTTATAGTTCCAACTCTTACATTTAGGTCTTGGTTTATTTTTATTTTTGTTTCTGGATGTCCACTTGTCTCAGCACCATTTGTTGACTCTTCTTTCCCCATTGACTTACTTTGGTACCCTTGTCAAAAATCAATTGACTATAACATGAAGTCAACAACAAAAAAAAAACAAATAACCCAATTAAAAATGGGCAAAGGATTTGAATAAACATTTCTCCAAGAAAGATATACAAATAGCCAAAAAGCACATGAAAAGATGCTAGTATCACTAATTATTAAAGAAATGCAAATCAAAACTACAATGAGATATTAATCATCTCGCCTCCCCCCATTAAGATAGGCACTAGAAAAGAAAAAAGAAAAGAAAAGAAAACATGTCGATAAGGATGTGCAGAAATTGTAACCTTGGTGCAGTGTTAGTGGGAATGAAAACCAGTATGGAGATTCCTTTAAAAATTAAAAATAAGGGGCGCCTGGGTGGCTCAGTGGATTAAGCCGCTGCCTTCGGCTCAGGTCATGATCTCAGGGTCCTGGGATCGAGTCCCGCATCGGGCTCTCTGCTCAGCAGGGAGCCTGCTTCCCTCTCTCTCTCTGCCTGCCTCTCCGACTACTTGTGATTTCTCTCTGTCAAATAAATAAATAAAATCTTAAAAAAAAAATTAAAAATTAAATTACTGTATAATCCAGCAGTCCCACTTCTTGGTGTATATCCCAAAGAATTGAATGCAGAATCTTGAAGAGATATTTGCATATATATGTTCATTGCTTCATTGTTCACAATGGTCAAGAGGTAGAAACAACCCAGATGTTCATCAGTGAATTAATGGATAAATAAAATGTGGTAAATACATACAGTGGAATACTATTAAGCCTTTAAAAAGGAGGAAATCCACTGAATTGTTTTTATACCCTTGTCAAAAATTATTTGACTAGGAGTGTCGGGTGACTCAGTTGGTGCAGGATCTGGCTCTTGGTATTGGCTGAGGTCTTGATCTCATGGGTTGTGGGATTGAGCCCTGATTCTCAGCAGGGAGTCTGCTTGAAGATTCTCTCCCTCTGTCCCTCTCCTCACTCACACACACACTCTCACTCTAAAATAAACATATCTTGAAAAAAAAACCAACTCTAACAAACTTAACATTAAAACCCACAAATAACCCAATTTAAAAATGGACAAGGGATTTGAATAAACATTTTGACATATTGTAGCATATCCATATGCAATATAGATAAAAACTGAGCATGTTATGCTAAATGAGGTAAGCCAATCACATAAAACAGTTCTGTTTCATTGGTCTATATGTCTAGCTTTATGCCAATGCCACATAGTCTTGATTACTTGCCACATAATTTTATAGTAAGTTCTGAAATAGAGAATGTTACATCCTTCAGTTTTGGAGGGTTTCTTTCAATATTATTTTGGCTATTCTGTTTTGGCTTTTCATTTTTCATATGAATTTTAGAATGGGCTTGTCACTTTTTACACAGAAGGCAGCTGGAATTTTAAAAGAATGTATTGAATCTGTGGATCAATTTGGAGAATATTGCCATCTTTTTTTTTTTTTTTTAAGATTTTATTTATTTGAGAGAGTGAGTGAGTGAGCATGAGCAAGGGGAGGGGCAGAGGGCAGAGAGAGAAGCAGACACTCTGCTTCAGCAGGGAGCCCGATGTGGGCCTCAATCCCAGGACCCTGAGATCATGACGTGAGCCAAACACAGATCCTTAACTGACTGAGCCACCCAGGCACCCCGAGAATATTGCCATCTTAACAACATTTAGTCTTTCAGTCAATGAAAATGAATGTCTTTCCTCTTCAGTCTTTTATTTCTGTCAATAATGCTTTGTAATTTTCTTATTATGCAAGTACACTTCTTTTGTAAAATATGTTTCTTTTTTTTTTTTTTAAGATTTTATTTTTATTTATTTGACAGACAAAGATCACAAGTAGGCAGATAGGCAGGTAGAGAGAGAGGAGGAAGCAGGCTCCCTGGCTGAGCAAAGAGCCTGATGCGGGGCTCGATCCCAGGACCCCGGGGTCATGACCTGAGCCGAAGGCAGAGGCTTTAACCCACTGAGCCACCCAGGCGCCCTGTAAAATATGTTTCTATCTCAGGTTAGTTTTTATCATTTACAAGCCCAATCTCAAAGAGACTTGATACTAAAGTTTTCATCATGTTTATGGTACTGTGTTTCTTTGGCACACTACCACTATAACATATGTGTTCTAAGTCATGCTCTCCCTTCCTTGACCCTCATGTATACACAGTCTTATTCCTCCTCCACCTCTCCCAAGATAGTAAGGGTTGTTGTTTGATTTTCTTCATCTCCGTAAGTAGTATAGATATGGAAGTCTCATTTCTGAGACCATTTCCATTCTTTAAAAAAAAAAATTAATTTGTGATAATTAAGTCAAGATTTATGGCTCTCCATATAAATATATGTTTTGATTATAGATTGCATCAACCTGGCGTCTTCTTCTTTGTACAAAAGTGGAATGAAAGATAGTTTATCTTAGAGCCCAGTGGCCAGAAGTAATCTTATATTTATAGGATCATAAAATAGTTGAGAAGTTTTTCTTGCAGCTAACAGAGTTTTACAGTCTCAAGCTACAAATATTGGTTTCAAACCTCATGACAACTGTAATCACAGGATATTTCTATATGTAATGTTTAAAGCTAGAATGTAGAAATGCAAAGAAAAAGAAAGAGATTAAAAAACTGGCTATCAGACATCAGAGTACAAAGTGTTGTCAGGGTTAGGTGCAGATCCCATTTGCAGAGATCACAAATCTAGGTTTTCACAGGTGGTCCAGAAACTGTATTTTGAGAAAATTGCTCTATAGTATCAAAAATGTACCCTGCTTGGGACCATTCAGTATGAACACAAATCATAACTTAGTAGCTTTGAAGGAGTAAGAAGCATGAGATTCGAGGAACATCTTAAAGTTTGAGGTGCTTCTTTTGGTTCATTTACAATAAACTTGGATGGTTTAGACTTGAATTATAGTAGTTGAGGTCACAGATTTAACATGGGAATGAACAAAACCCCACTATCCTGTGAATTTTATATAGCCTTACCTAAATTAGGTATGCTTCTCCCATATTCTATTAGTATGGTTTTCACTTTGCCATTGTAGCTAATAAACATGCATCCTTACAGGGATCAAGTCAACTGTAGTTCACTAATTTCTACAGGTTGACTCTGGCAGAAGAGACCAGTAACGAAATTAACTTTCAGCTTAATTCATTCCTATTCATCGATCCACCCAGCAGCTAATGAGCATCTGCTTATGCCAAGGCATTGTTGTAAGTGATGCTGGGAGTATTGCAGTGAACAAAATATTTTAAAAGTTCCTTGCCCTAATAACTGGGTAAGTGGGTTCACCAGTGCTGGGTGGAAGACCATAAACATTAAGAAGAGCAGTGCTATGAAAAGTCTATGTGAGGGAATAGTGAGTCACAGAAAATGGGAAGTGTTTTTGTTTTTCTTTTAAAGATGGTGGACAGTAGGGAGCACCTGGGTGGCTCGGTTGGTTTACTATGACTCTTGATTTCCGGTCAGGTCGTGATCTCAGGAGTGTGGGATTGAGCCTTGTGTTGGGCTCCTCTCTGAGCAGAGTCTGCTTGTCCCTCTCCTCCTTTACTCTCTGCCCCCACGCATGGGTGCATGGTTCTGTCTCTCAAATAAATAAGTAAAATCTTTTTTTTTTTTTTTAAGGTGCTGAACAGTAGCATTTAAACAGAAAGGTTTTAGCACTTGTTCAGTTTCTGGCTTATGCCATAAAATGGTAATTTGCCATCTGAAAAGGATCGCCTACTCACTGAACTTTAGAGTTGTTAAGAACAACAGAACTTTCTTCTGATGAAATCTGATGCGGAAATTCGACATAGAAGAGTGATGCAGCTGTGATTGAAATATGAAAGTGAAGGGTCCTTCACCTTCATTGTCCTTCCTTCATCTCTGCACCCTTTCCTTTCTCAGTACCTTGGGAGCTTCGTCAGGGAACCCAGAACATGTGGAAAACTACTCATCAGTTTGCAGATGAGTAAATTAAAGCTAAGAGACCTTAAGTAGCTGCCTGTAGTCAATTAGCCAGTGATTAGCCTAAAGCTCTTTCCATCTTATCCATTTAGAATATGTTTGAGCATCTGTGTCCGTGCTGTGCTAGGAGAGTTCTGTGGATATATCCATGAACAAAGAAAGAAAAGTCTCTGACCTCAGGAAGTTTTTATTGTAGTGGGAGGAGATAAGAAAATAGGCAATTTATAAGGTGGAGTGTGTCCATGTGGACACACTCTGTCCCTGTGGAAGCTCAGGGAAAGCTCTGCAGGAGCTGGTCTTAAGTAAAAACTGGAGTTTCACCAGTTAAGAGGAACTGCACTCATATACTTAAATGAAGAGAACCCTAAGATGCGGTCATTATCAGTATCTGATGCTTTCAGCTATAAATGACAAAGACCATCCTAATACATAATAGTATGTCTCTAGGGTTAATTCCGTGTTCCTGGCTTTTGCTTTTGTTTTTAAGATTTAATTAATTAATTAGGGGGCGCCTGGGTGGCTCAGTGGGTTAAGCTGCTGCCTTCGGCTCAGGTCATGATCTTAGAGTCCTGGGATCGAGTCCCGCATCGGGCTCTCTGCTCAGCGGAGAGCCTGCTTCCCTCTCTCTCTCTCTGCCTGCCTCTCCATCTACTTGTGATTTCTCTCTGTCAAATAAATAAATAAAATCTTAAAAAAAAAAAAAGATTTAATTAATTAATTAGACTGAGAGAAAGCATGCTAGAGGGGAAGGGCAGAGGCAAAGGGAGTGGGAAAGAATCTCAAGCAGACACCCCTCTGAGTACAGAGCCTGAAAGGGGGCTCTATCTCACGACCCGGAGATCATGACCTGCAGTCAGATGCTTAACCGGCTGAGCCACCTGGGCGCTCCTCAGTGTTCTGTTTAATTCAAGGTTGTGGTATTATCGGGAAGAAGGATTTTTCTCATCTTTCTCATCTTTTCTCATCTTTCTCATCTCCTCTTTGATTCTTTTGGTCACAAAATGGCCGCTGGAGTTCCAGGGGTAGTATCCAGACATAGTGTCCAGTAGAGGCTCCCTTCTTTTCACTGTTTCAAAGCCAAAGGAACCATTCAGAATCTTTTTCTAAAGCCGGTAGGAGGCTTTCCTTCATTCCTCATTGACCAGAACTGGTTCACATGCCACTTCTCTAAGCCGTTGCCAGCTAAAGAATGGGATTGCTATGATTTACTCAGACTAATTAGGATTCATCTTGCTGTTTCCTCCTGTTTATTCATTGAAAGATTTGTTTTTTTTTAAACAGCCCTTTTGCTGAACATAGAAAATATTCCCATACAGTTGTTACCTGTTCATCACATAGAGATTAATTGCATATATTATACTTTTTTAAGCACATTAAGTATTTAAGAAATCCTGGAGTCACAGTGAGCCAAAAGTGTAAGGATAAGTATATCCCAATTGCTTTAATTTGCTTTAAGTTTGCCTGCTTGTCATAACACCTATCGTTTCAGTTTCCGTATAACCTTCCAATTACTCCTAGAGTCAGAAATCTTGTTAATCCTTGGAATAGAGTCTGAAACCCTATTTTCATTTATTTGCGGCTAAAGGAATGCCCAATTCTCTAGGTTTCATTCCCTTTTATACACACACTTGGTTGGATGTATACAAATGCCATTTTGTTATAGTGCAAAATGAATGGAGTTTTTCAGACAGTGGTTCTGTGAGATCCTCATAGGGAATAATTTGTAGCATAATACTCCATTTACTTGATAGGAACTTAAATTTCACAAAGTGCTTTCTCTAAGAGTCACTTCTTATAATTTGAATCTAGACTACAAAGCTAACTTACTACAGATGTTTTTCCAGTATGAAGCTTATTAGACTAAGACAGGTGTAATTATGTCTTATAAAATAAGAAAGTGTTGACTATATATAATGCTATCTAAACTAATTATTTTTATTATTTTTATTTTTTTAAAGATTTTATTTATTTATTTGACACAGAGAGATCACAAGTAGGCAGAGAGGCAGGTAGAGAGAGGGGGGGGAAGCAGGCCCCCTGCTGAGCAGAGAGCCCGATATGGGGCTTGATCTCAGGACCCTGAGATCATGACCTGAGCCGAAGGCAGAGGTTTAACCCACTGAGCCACCCAGGTGCCCTAAACTAGTTATTTTTATTGTGAATCTGAAACTTCTTCGACATTGCAGGGGATTCACAGCAAACATTTTCCTCACAATTCCTGAATTCTAGTGCCATTTTTCTCCTCTGATTTCGAACCTAAAGGATGTAAACAGGAACTTTTTCATTATCTCATTCCCCTCATATCAGAGGGATAGGTGGTCAGCATGAGCTCAGTTATAACTGATCTGCAGAGTTATCTTGGACACATTTTTGTCCTATCAGTTAATGTGCCGTTATTTTCAAAGTCCTTTAGTTCAGTGCTTCTGCAAGTTTGACATGCCTATAAAGTGCCTGGGGGTCTTGTTGAAATGCAGATTCTGAGGTTGTACGTTTCCAGTAGACAACTGAATGATGTGACCGTACTTTGAGGAACAAAGTTATATTCATTATCCTGTACAGTTTCCATGAAATCAGACAAGAGCAGGGAAAGTTGAAGTCTGTTATGTACATCGAAGATGAGGGTCTCTTTTGGAATAGGGATTAGATTATTTAGACACTCTTCAGTTAGAGTTTATTTTTCTTTTTGTATTTCTTCTTTCTCCCTCCTCCCCGCCCCCTGCACCGCCACTAACTTCCTTCATAGCTCTGTTCTAATAACTTTAGTCAAGGAATTATGAAGAGTTGGTAGTTTTGGATTTTCTAGAGCTCATTTTTGGCCTTGAATGAATATTGTTTATAGGATATATATTTCAGTTTGTACATTGTATATTAATTTTAGTATTAACAATTCTAGTGTTACTTATTGTCATTTGTGAAAGAACTGGATTAATGTTTATGTCATCCATAGAGGATGATTTTATCTTCCATAGTCTTATTTCTTTTTCTTTTAGAATACTATAAATTGACATTAATTTGCTGTGATAATGTTTGGAAAATGGAAAAAAGGAATGAGATATCTTGAAGTCATTCTTTGGTTCTCTGGGCAATTCTAATAGAAATGAGAGTAAACCTGCAAGGGAAGAGACTAGAAATGACCTCAGTGTTTTTCAGTGCCCCCTGAATTTACGGTACATCTATACCATGAACAACAAGAGAAGAACTAACTTAGTAAATTCTAATAATGCTGACTGAATGGTATTAAATCACTAAATGAACCAGCCCTAAATCGTCCTTTTTGTAAGTTATGTCATTTTCTGAATATTGACATATAGTTCTTGGCAACAGTTATATTCAGTCAGAGGCAAGTTGTCACTGCTGATTTTTTAAAGCTAAGACCTAGATTCACACAGAAAATTATGTAGGTTGTATTTAAGAATCTAATACCATATGTAACAGTTTTAAAGATATTAAATACAGTTTGATATTACAAACTAGGATGAACATATTTGAGAGAGTTTTAATGTTCAGCAAAGATACTCTAAATGGTAATGTAACTTGGGTTTTGTCCTGGGTTGAGCCATCTTTAAGAATTTTTAGATATAATCAGAATTTAGTACCTAGGAGGTAGTTCAATGGCTAGATGGACATGAAGTGTAGAAAAAAGTTAAAGTTCTTATTAAAGTATAAAGGTGGTTTGGTTTTTTGTTTTTGTTTGTTTGTTTGTTTGTTTGAAGTTGAGTTTAAGTAATCACTATACCCCAGGTGGGGCTCCCAACTCATGACCTCCAGCATCAAGAGTCCCATGCCTTCCGACTGAGCCAGCCAGGTGCCCCTTAAAATATGTTAGAGAAAACTATCTCAGGGGGTTATTTTAAGTTATAAAAATTTAGTTTTATGTAGAATATCAAATAGCACCATTGGGATTGTCCTATTTCCCACTAGAAAGGTTAGTATTGTTTTGTGAAACCTGTGTCGGTTTGGATATGTGTATAAAAATAATATGTCTGTGCACCATATGTTTGAATCAAGTGTAAAATCTATTTCTTCCTGTGGATAATATTCAAAAAAAGTTTGATAGTTGTTGTACTAGAACACAATAGAAAGGAAGACTTAGGTCCAGTATGGAGAGCTTTAACTTAAGATGGTGGTCTGAACCAGTACAGGAAGCTCCATTCTTGTTCCTAATGTATAGAAACACCACCAGAGAAAATAACCAGAAAAGGATGGTCTTGATGATGGTGTGGTATTTTTAGAACGCACAGAAGGACTTGAAAGCAAGTAAGGGATTTTCTAGGTGCCAAAAACAAAGAGGAAATTCAGTGAGAGTAGAGAGTGAAATCAATAGAATATGGCCCTCAGGGGGGAAAAAAAAATTATATATGGCCTAGAGGCCTTGGAGGTCTTAGGAGTAAGTCAAGGTAGAGACCCCAGAAGACTGCAGGTGCAGGAATGAGGCTCATTCATAAAGCCTAAAAAAATTGATCCTTCCCATGTTCAGATGCTAGAAGACTTCCCATTCCCACCCCTTCTGAACAAAGAAAGAAACTGTACTGTCAGGAATTAGAGACTAGGATGGCACTCTTAAGAGGCAGGGGGCCTTAATTTGCATTAGCAATAACCTAGTGCAGAAACACTAAGCCTTTAAGTGATCCAGAGCCCACAACCCTCTATAGGTCTTTTCCTGGAAGAACAAACACAGAACTAGCCCACAGATACATCTCTAAACACAGGGGTCAGCAGACCTTTGGAACTTGACTGCTGCTGCCAAATGACTGCACACCCCAGAACAACGCAGCACATACACAGGAACCATGTTATGAAAGGCTGCTAGCGGATGATTAATGGTGGGAGGCGGAGTTTTGCCCCCCCCCCCAAAAAAAAAACCAGAAGTAATTAAGGCAGCCCAGAAAGAACTTGTAAATTAATCTGTTTAAAATATGGGAAGGGACTAAGAATTCATTAGACAAGTAAAACATTACTTAAGAGCAGATAGATTTGAAAGAGAAACAAATAGAATTTTTAGAAATAAAATTAGGGGTGCCTGTGTGCTCAGTCAGTTAAGCATCCGACCCTTGATTTTGGCTCAGGTCATGATCAGGGTCATGGGATTGAGCCCTGTGTTATGCTTGAGACTCTCTCCTCCTCTCTCTGTCCCTCCCCTACCTCAAATAAATAAATAAATTTGGGGGAGGGGGAGAAATATGTGGACATGCTTTTAAAAGAAAAAAAGTAAAATTAGCATCTGGGAAAAGAAATACAAACAATGTAAATGACCCTTAGGAAAATCAAATTACGGAATCTGGAATTTCAAGACTTGCTAAGAAGGTCAGATTATAACAGCAAAGGTAAATTTGAGACATGATCTTTTAGAAATCTAATACTAATTTAATATTAAAGATCTCATTCTGCCAAACAGTCTAACCTCACAACCTGCCAGTGTGTGTCAGAGCATCATCCTTTTAGGCTTAAAACTGGCTGTCCCTGCTTTGTCCCCTTCCTATGGAATCATTACCAGAGAGAAAAATACAACTAATGGCAATTCCTCTTTCCATTTGTCATTCATAAGACTTTAGGGAAATCAACATGGCTCTGGCTCCTTATCAAGAGAAAGACGGATTCCCTTGCAATAATCTGTTTGTATAAATTTGCAAAATGAATATTATCACAGTCTTTACAGTTTAACTCTTTGGGAGTGTACTGTTTTTACTGTTTTGTCTTCCCTCAAATAATTTGATATTCTATGACAATTTCATCATCATTACCATTTTATTATTTTGGTCTTTAACAATTGGATGGATTTCTTAGGCATTTGCTAACATTTGTATATGGAGATTATTATTCAGTCACTTTAACAGATACTTGAAATTGTTTCTCTAGTAGTGGTACTGAGCTCAACTTTCATTTTCCATATTCCTCATGTGCCAGTAGCACACATTTTTAGATAACTAACTATAGTTTGGGGTATGGTTTGTAGCAATAGAATAGACATTTTTCTGCAAAGGTAACTGGTCCCAATGGGGTTCAAACTTGTGATCTTGGCCTCATTATCACACTTTTGTAACCATGAGACCTAATAGATATATTATATGTATTTCAGTCTGTAATCTCAAAATTGAGTGCTATTTTTTTTTTCATTACCCAAGGTTTATTTCAGATATGTAATTAAAAATCACTTTGGGACATTTCTCACTTTCGTTTGATAGTAAAAGTAACAAAAGTAAAGCAGACAGCCAAAGAACCTAACTCACTTTTCATCTTCCCTGTGTTTTCTATGACAGTGAAAGTCACAAAAGTGAAGCTTGCAGGCAAAGAGCCTAACTCACTTTACGGAGAGTGCTCCGGTCCCTTTTTCTTTTAGTGAGGCTATAGCAGGTCTGATGTCAGTCACTTTAGAGACCTTTAGACCTCAGTGCTCATTTATTGCTAAAATGTACCAGCTCTGCTTCTGCATTATGAAGATCATCTGTCAACACTTTGAGATATTCTCCTTTGTTATTAAGCTTGTGATGCTCTACACTGTCAGGTTTTTTGCCAATTATAGTTAAGGTACAATGGTGTATTCACCAGATCAAAGTCTCACATTGGCGGTAGAGGAATGATTTGTAAGTCTTTATTCATCTGAATTGTACAATAGAACACCTGAGGAATGCAAATAATCCCTCTGAGGACTCTGCAGGAAAGGCTGTTAAAATGACAGGGTAGAACTATTGTTATTCTGAATTGATGCTTTAGCCAAAGTAATTATTTCTTATCTTGTTGTTTCATAACAGTTCTGGTTTTATTAGTTATGTTGACCATATTTATGAAACAAAATGTGTATGATATTTTTATATTATCCTTTTACCTCGGCTTGTTTTATTTCATTTTCACTGAATTGTATTTGGTATGGGTCTCTCTCTCTCTGTCTCTCCATACATACACATGCTTGATTCTGACTTGTAAACGTATGTTACTAATCCATATTGTTTTGTTTGAACAGTGTTAAGTCTGTAAAGTAACTAAAAATCTCATAATATTATTATAGGCAGAAGTATCAGTTTAAATTTTCTCATTTTGGGGGTGCCTGGAAGGCTCAGTCTGTGGAGTGTGCGACTCTTGATCTCAGGGTTGTGAGTTTGAGCCCCACATTGGGTATAGAGATTATTTAGAAAAATAAAATCTTTTAAAAAGTAGCAAAACCACAAATTTTCCCTTTTTCCTTTAACCTGTCCTTTATAATTTTGGATAGGAAAATATCTAGTTTGGATTTCCTTTTTTTTTTTTTTAAGATTTTATTTATTTATTTGTCAGAGAGAATGAGCACAGGCAGAGGCAGAGGGAGAAGCAGGCTTCCCACTGAGCAAGGAGCCTGATGTGGGATTTGATCCCAGGACGCTGGGATCCTGACCTGAGCTGAAGGCAGCTGCTTAACCAACTGAGCCACCCAGGCGTCTCTGGATTTCCTATTTTAAAGGACACATACTTTATTCCAAAGTACATCTTAGGGATTGGCCCATTCTTTCAGGATGTGACCAAAGGAAAAAAAATTAGGAAGATCAAAAACTACTGATAACATTAAGTAAGTAATTATAGGTTAGCCTTATATAACAAACATGTGCAAATTATTATGCAAATTATTCATTTCCTTATCCGATCATAAATCCTACTTGGTCAGCCGTATTCTTAATTTTATAATAACTGATCCCCTGTCATTTTCTTTGATAGGTGAGTTTTGGTGATTTTGTGGTTTAGTTTTTGTGTTTCCTTTCCCCTATTGTGACATTGACATTGATTAAAGAACTCCTGCCACAATTTTTTGTCATAATAGCTATTAAAACCTTGGTGTAAATGTGGGAGGCTTATAGGATTATAGAAGATTACGGTATGCATTAATATTTTTAACGTAAGTTTCTGTGAAATTTGTACTCACTTCCGTATTAAACCCTATTCCAGAATCATAGGCATAGGGGCGCTTGGGTGGCTCAGTCAGTAAAGGGTCTGCCTTCGGCTCAGGTCATGGTCCCCAGGTACTGGAATTGAGCCTCCTGCATTGGGGCTCCCTCTCCATCTGCCCCAACCCCCCCCCCCACCTTTCTCTCTCTCTCTCTCTCTCTCTCAAATAAATAAACTCTTAAAAAAAAAAGAATTTAGCAAAATCATCTGTAATTATCTGAGAATGAAAATTAGTAACAGTAGCTACTGTTATTATTAACAGTAATAATCATAATAGTAATGCTGTTTACTCTGCCAGACATTAATTTTCCAGGTTCATTATAATATAATGTGTACTACAGATTATCTCCATTTTTAATAGGTGAGGAAACTGAGGTTTAGAAGGTTTTGATAACCTGCCCAGGATTAAAGAACTAGAGAAGTCGTGTAGAATCAGACCCTGGTTAATGTATTCGCTACACTTACTTCATTTATATTCTAACTACTGCTTTGCCCAAATAACCCATGATCTGGAAAGGGAAAAAAAATCACTCAGTAACATCTTTTTGGGTAACAACTTGGTGTCTATTCCCTAACTGATTGTGCTTTCCAAACCCTTTGTGATTAAAGGAATTTATTTCCTCTGCAGTTCTCTTATTTGTGCTCCTGCATAAGTAAGAACACTGTGGATACAATCAGCTACGTTTGTAAATGTGCATTTCTGGTTGTGTTTCTTTTGACTAGCAAAAATCTCCCTCAAAGTCAGGTACAAATGTAAGCTCTTGTTAGTCCAAGAGGGAGCTGACCTAGGCATATAAAATTCTGGGTAGAACAAATGATTTATTTGGCAAAAACTCTTCAGAATTAGCTGGCACTTCTTAAGCTTGGTTCTTGTACAAGCAGGACTTAATGTTTTTGCTTCTTAAAAATTTACTTTGTAGAGTAAGGAAAATAATAAATCATAAGATTGAGGTTTTCAAGGACACAGGTGTTAATGCTGAGCAAATTTAGTATAACTTTAAAAAGTTTTATAATATTTGTATAATGGTTCATATAGATAATGTACTAAAGTAAAACTAGATTACAGTAAAATCTTATGGCATATACCTGAAGCAATTGCTGCCTGTTAATGCCTTGACCTTGGAAAGCTATACACAAAAAGATGGCATCATAAAACCGTGCAATTCTTATGAATATGTATGTGCTACTTGATAATAATGAATGTGGTACAGTCATGCATGCACTACAAGATAATGTTGTGCCCTTTTTTGTCTACAGGTTGATAAAAATTAAAGAGTGGGTGGACAAGTATGACCCAGGTGCCTTGGTCATTCCTTTTAGTGGGGCCTTGGAACTCAAGTTGCAAGAATTGAGTGCTGAGGAGAGACAGAAGTATCTGGAAGCGAACATGACACAAAGGTTAATTAGCATTCATTTTCCCTACACTTTATTATCAACTATTTCCTTGCAGTAATTTAATTGCTTGCGCTGATAGAATAATAAATGACAGAGTAATTACCATTATAAAGAGGGAATCTTCTCCTTTCTTTACCATGAGACAGAGTGAAAAGATTTATTTTAAATTAAGTTTTTAACTGTCATCTGTCATCTCTGTACAGTGTTTTAATTATAACATAGGTATTAGTTATGTATATTTTTGAGAAGGAATGATCGCCAAAACTCTTTCGTCATGTTCAGTGGGGGAGGGGAAAGGGCGAATCAGTTGCCTTAATTTTTTTCTGAGTAACACTAATATATTGTTTAAACATTGGATTTCAATCAAATAATTTTGCTTTCATGACCCACGTCCTGGAAATAATTAATATTGGAGGAAAATAGTCATAGAATGGGTAGATCAAATTTTTCTTTTTTTTATAGTATACAATTCAAAATGATATATTCAGACAAATATAATTAAAACTAATTTTAGAAGGGATTTTTTTTAGAAACAGTTATATGTATTCAGGCCTCTTCAAGTGTATTATGGAAGATAAACGGTCAGTTACTAATATCTTGAACATTTCTGCTTGAAATGAATAATTTTAGCTCTATACTGATCTCTGGCACAATCAAGTTATATGTTGAGTGAATTTGTTTCATTTTATTTCAGTGCTTTGCCAAAGATCATTAAGGCTGGGTTTGCAGCACTCCAACTAGAATACTTTTTCACTGCAGGCCCAGATGAAGTGCGCGCATGGACCATCAGGGTAAGATTCATACTTATTCATCAGCTATATCCAGTTCCACACTATTGAATTCAGATTGATATCACTGACTTTGAAGTTTGTCATGGTGGCGGTTAGCTAGTCATTACAGATGAGGTTTTTGTCCAGGATAACTTTAATTATTTGTGAGCTGCTGAACAGTGAAAGTGGAGCGGCATTGATTGAGGCAGGTAACAATTGATTCTGCCTATTACATAGTCTGAATTTCTTCATCCTGTAGAATCTGTCTACCCTCCTCCTGTGGTCAGAGATAAGACGCACCAGTATTGTGCTTGCTTAATCTGTGTGACTGGGTTTGTCTGCAGTGAAATTGATGTTGCTTTTCATTTTGTATTCGCTAAGTTTGTTTGGGTTGCGGGTGGTTCTTTCCTCCTTTGCTTTGCTCGGATTACATTTTCAGCAATAAAAGCAATATGACATCATTATGCTCTTCATAGATATACAGTTGGGCTCAAAGAGCTAAACTCAATGTGTAATAATTCATGCTTTTTTATTTGAATTCATAGAAGGGGTGTTTATTTTTTGCAGTATTATATATTCAATCTTTCTTCTTTAAAAATGTGATATGTATTTTAAATATTGATGTATACTGATTACGACCAGAAAGAATGACTAATTTATTCCCGGAGGACAATAGACACTGTGAACTGTAATGGCTTGCTTTTAAATGTAAATATATTGTAATATGGTAGTTACTATTGAAAAATATTTTGAAATATATGTAGTCCCAAATAGCGGTTACAGAATATAATGTCCGAACTTTCAGAAATATCCAGTGTGTCTTATGGATTCTTTTATTATGCTTTTTTGAGTATCTGCTCCATGATAAATTTTAGTGCTGTTTTTATTTCTGTTTTCACTATCATAATTTATCATTACATTCATTTTTATTTAATGTGGATAGAATCACGGAGGCAGTTCAACGTAACATTAAATGTGTTGTGTGAATATGAGATTCACTTTTGTTCCTTCTCCCCTTTGTAAAAAAAAAAAAAAATGATTGACTTCTAACCAAGGTCCTTTTATGTAGACTTAGAAAATAATGTCAAAGCAAATCCAAGTTGGTAAACAAATTGCCACGGTTTATTTTCACTATATATTTTAGAGCCTTAAAACTTCTAAACTTAAGTGTATGCAGCAGGGAAGGTAACGTGTTCTGGGCTTGAAAGTGTGAAAGCTGGTTTATCTGAAGACTGATTGTTAAGTATCCGTGATTTAATGTGCTGAGATATTTAGTCAGGTAAGCATCAGTGAGTAGCCATATTAACCCAATACATCTTTTATTGTAAAAACTGTGCTTTATAGTGTCAGACTCCTTATCACTTTAACATGCTTTATTAAGCAGCCTTTAGGTCACCATTATTTCTCAAATTTCTTTCCATGGTTGTGTGTGTCTGGAATGTATGTCCTTGTAATTTAACATATGGAGTAATTATAAGACATTTTTCTTGCCATATCAACTAAAAATTTTCCTTCCTCATGGTTAGAGGCAGCATGTATTATGTTAAGTACTTGAAATTTTTACTACTAAAATTTTATGAGAATTTCTGAATTATTTGCCAAACATAGATTATGTGATTTGTTGGAAATATCTCTAAAATGTCCCTTTGTATATTGATTTTTATATGTTCTTTAGACGAGCAGAAATTTTAAGGCTTTTTATCTTTTAAAACCTTTGATAATTC
Organism: Mustela nivalis; assembly: GCF_964662115.1. Taxonomy (NCBI): domain Eukaryota; kingdom Metazoa; phylum Chordata; class Mammalia; order Carnivora; family Mustelidae; genus Mustela; species Mustela nivalis. Next base: position 45,495,698 of record NC_139030.1, read on the forward strand.
AGCTTGAAAGTTACTTGAAAAATCCTTATTTTTCTCCACTGTGAAGAATAGAAAATCGAAATGAAACCGACACCAAAACTAGACCACTGCATCTGAATCAATACAACTGGATGACTGTTAGGAAAAACAAAGCTATGCTTTAATATCTACTGATCTGTCTGTGCTAAAATCTGCTGCACAGACAGTGCCCAGTGTTAAAAATGTACTAATTGTATATCTGACATTTTAACCATAGTATTAAACTAAGTTTAAGTTGAACCCAACTGCAGATCAGAAAAAAGAAACTCCACACTTACAATCAATCATCTTAAATGCAATTAGTTTTCTCTGGTCTTTCTTCTCAAAGAAAGGGACGAAGGCTCCTCAAGCTGCAGGAAAGATTCACACAGATTTTGAAAAAGGATTCATTATGGCTGAAGTAATGAAATACGAAGATTTTAAAGAGGAAGGTTCTGAAAATGCGGTCAAGGTAAGGAGTTATTTTCATATTTATAATTTCAATTTATAATTTTCACTAATATGAAAATACTCATGAGTAAAATGAATGATTACTGTCTTTTAAAATGTGTGTCAGGGTTTAGTGTTACGTCAACTGATTGCAGAAGCTGTAGGTGTTTACAGCTTTTAGATACTTTTTAAAATGTGTGAATTGTCAGTATTACATATTAATATATTTCTAAAACTGAAAATAAAAATAGTTTTAAGTAATTACAAATAATTTCTAAGAGTTTGTTCACTAACCACCAATGAAAAATTATACTTATTACCTTTGAATATCTGAAATAGAAGTGGTATGTATATACTTATGATTAATTCAAGGAAAGGGACAGAAATTCAGTTAAATAAAACCTGTTCTTACTAAAACTTAATGGTTGTACTTTTTTTTTTTTTTTAATTTCTTTGGGAATTTGATTTGCTTTTTCAACACT